>NC_091286.1:621011913-621311913 GCF_032444005.1 Ranitomeya imitator
TGTAGGCTTTCTATGGACCACAATTGGAGAGAGAGAGAGAGAGAGATGGCACACCCAGGAGTCAAGACTGGCACACAAGCAGAAAGGCCAATATTAATCTCCCACTGTTTTTTTTGGTTGTTTTTTTTTTTTTTTTTTTCAGGGAGACTTTAGAAAAAAAAATAATAAAAAAAATATGATTTTATCAGGAAGAATTTAGAAACCAAATAAAATAAAATGATTTTTTCAGGGAGAATTTAGAAAACAAATAAAACCAAAAATAGGCGTTCTATGGCCCACTGACTGAGAGATGACGCACCCAGGAGTCAAGACTGGCACACAAGCAGAAAGGCCAATATTAATCTCCCACTGTTTTTTTTGGTTGTTTTTTTTTTTTTTTTTTTCAGGGAGACTTTAGAAAAAAAAATAATAAAAAAAATATGATTTTATCAGGAAGAATTTAGAAACCAAATAAAATAAAATGATTTTTTCAGGGAGAATTTAGAAAACAAATAAAACCAAAAATAGGCGTTCTATGGCCCACTGACTGAGAGATGACGCACCCAGGAGTCAAGACTGGCACACAAGCAGAAAGGCCAATATTAATCTCCCACTGTTTTTTTTGGTTGTTTTTTTTTTTTTTTTTTTCAGGGAGACTTTAGAAAAAAAAATAATAAAAAAAATATGATTTTATCAGGAAGAATTTAGAAACCAAATAAAATAAAATGATTTTTTCAGGGAGAATTTAGAAAACAAATAAAACCAAAAATAGGCGTTCTATGGCCCACTGACTGAGAGAGAGAGAGAGATGGAACGCTTAGTACTGGCACACAAGCCCAAAGGGCAATATTAATCTCCCTTTTTTTTTCCAGGGAGAATTTCTGAAACCCAAAAAAAAAATAAAATAGGCTTTCTATGGCCCACTATTTGTGAGAGAGATGGGACGCTCAGGACTGGCACAGATGGCACGCTCAGGACTGGCACAGAAGCCCAGAGGCCAATATTAATCTCCCTTTTTTTCTGGGAGAATTTATAAAACCAAAAAAATATTTAAATAGGCTTTCTATGGCCCACTATTTGTGAGAGAGATGGCACGCTCAGGACTGGCACAGATGGCACGCTCACAACTGGCACAGAAGCCCAGAGGCCAATATTAATCTCCCTTTTTTTCTGGGAGAATTTATAAAACCAAAAAAATATTTAAATAGGCTTTCTATGGCCCACTATTTGTGAGAGAGATGGCACGCTCAGGACTGGCACAGATGGCACGCTCACAACTGGCACACAAGCCCAGAGGCCAATATTAATCTCCCTTTTTTCAGGGAAAATTTATAAAACCAAAAAAAAAATTAAATAGGCTTTCTATGGCCCACTATTTGTGAGAGAGATGGCACGCTCAGGACTGGCACAGATGGCACGCTCACAACTGGCACACAAGCCCAGAGGCCAATATTAATCTCCCTTTTTTCAGGGAAAATTTATAAAACCAAAAAAAAAATTAAATAGGCTTTCTATGGCCCACTATTTGTGAGAGAGATGGGACGCTCAGGACTGGCACAGATGGCACGCTCAGGACTGGCACAGAAGCCCAGAGGCCAATATTAATCTCCCTTTTTTTCAGGGAGAATTTATAAAACCCAAAAAAAAATAAAATAGGCTTTCTATGGCCCACTATTTGTGAGAGAGATGGCACACTCAGGACTGGCACACAAGCCCAAAGGCCAATATTAATCTCCCACTGTATTTTTATCAGGGAGAATTTATACACCCCACAAAAAAAAATACAGAAAAATGAAAAGGCTTTCTATGGCCCACTATGTGAGAGAGATGGCACACACAGGGATGGCACTCTAGCAGAAATGCCAAATTGCCAATCTTAATCTCCCACCAAAAAAAAAAAAAAAAAAAAAACAGGGAATGTCCTACAATTACTATCTCCCTGCCTGCAGTAATCTCAGCCAGGTATGGCAGGCAGCTACTATCTCCCTGCCTGCAGTAATCTCAGCCAGGTATGGCAGGCAGCAATAAGGAGTGGACTGATGCACAAATGAAATAAAAAGTGTGGACAAACAAAAAAGATAGCTGTGCAGAAAGGAAGGAACAAGAGGATTTGTGCTTTGAAAAAAGCAGTTGGTTTGCACAGCGGCGTACACACAGCAATGCAGCTATCAGGGAGCCTTCTAGGGCAGCCCAATGAGCTACAGCGCTGAGGGGAAAAAAAAAAAAAAAAAAAATTCCACTGTCCCTGCACACCGAGGGTGGTGTTGGACAGTGCAAATCGCTGCAGCACAAGCGGTTTTGTGGTTAATGGACCCTGCCTAACGCTATCCCTGCTTCTGACAAAGCGGCAGCAACCTCTCCCTAAGCTCAGATCAGCAGCAGTAAGATGGCGGTCGGCGGGAACGCCTCTTTATAGCCCCTGTGACGTCGCAGACAGCAAGCCAATCACTGCAATGCCCTTCTCTAAGATGGTGGGGACCAGGACCTATGTCATCACGCTGCCCACACTCTGCGTTTACCTTCATTGGCTGAGAAATGGCGCTTTTCGCGTCATTGAAACGCGACTTTGGCGCGAAAGTCGCGTACCGCATGGCCGACCCCGCACAGGGGTCGGATCGGGTTTCATGAAACCCCGACTTAGCCAAAAGTCGGCGACTTTTGAAAATGTTCGACCCGTTTCGCTCAACCCTAATGGTGACCCAAAAAATGAACTTCTAGCATTTCTATTTTTTTTCTCTTTGCAGTGTTTAGCATACGGATTAATTTGCTTTATATTTTGATAGAGCTGACTTTAACGATTCTGCAATACCAAATATGTTTATTTTGTTATCTTTTTTCTTTATTTTTAATGAGCATAAAATGGTGATTTGATTTCTTATATTTTTTAAAAAAATGTTTATATAAATATACATTATATAGTTTATTATGCTTTGCTTATATACCGCTATCACATTCTGCAGCACTTTACAGACAGCATCATTACTGTCCCCATTGGGGCTCACAATCTACATTCCCTATCAGTATGTTATTGGAGTACGGGAGGAAAACGGAGAACATGGAGGAAACCCACACAAACACATGGAGAATATACAAACTCCTTGTAGATGTTGTCTTTGGTGGGATTTGAACCCTGGACCCCTGCAGTTCTAACTACTGAGCCACCCGGGTGCTCCATATCTATTTTACATGCTTTTTAAACTTTTTACAGTTCTTGAACCTTCAATCATTTGATTGCTTGTACCATAAAGGTCAGATGCAGCAATGGTTATCATGACTCACAATGCTCCATCTTGATGTCTTATCACAGAAGTTATTTCACTTAAGAGGATTAAGGAACCGTATTTTTTGGATTATAAAACGCTCCGGATTATAAGACGCACCCCAAATTTGAGGAAAAAAAAAAGAAAAAACTTTTTTAATAAAATGGTGGTGCTTCTTATAATCCATGCATCTTATTGCTTACCGGGGATGGTGGCTGCGGTGAAGCGGGGTCCCAGGGTCATTGCTGGAGGAGGCAAGAGTGAAGCGTTGCTGCAGGCCGTAGGCTGGGATGAGGGAGTGTTTGGATGTGCGGCACGCCGCTGCGGTTGTCCAGTGCTGCGCTTGCCTGCTGCTGCGGGTGGTGTCCGGTGCTGTGGGTGGTGTCCGCTGCTGCGGGGTGCTCTGCCAACATTTTGTGAAAGGCCAGAACCTCCGCAGTTCCATGGTTTCTTATGCGGAGGACTCCGGGAAAAAGACTGCGCAGATGGAGATCTCGGCATCAAGATCTCGGGAGATCTCCATCTGCGCAAGTGCCTCCTCTGGCAGCCATTTTCCTAGAGTCCACCACATAGGAAACTATGGAACTGCGGGGATCTGGCCTTTAACAAAATGTCGGCAGAGCTCCCCGCAGCAGCGGACACCACCCACAGCACCAGACACCACCCGCAGCATCGGACACCACCCGCAGCATCGGACACCCGCAGAGGTGCGCCACACATCCGAACACCCCCTGCTGCCTACAGCAGCGCTCCACTCTTTCCTCCTCCAGCCGAGACCCTGGGACCCTGCTCCACTGCGGCTGGTAAGGTATATCCGCATTATAAGATGCACCCCCATTTTCCACCCAGATTTATAATCCGAAAAATATGGTAATTTAGCATTGCACAAGCCTTTGACGATGTCAGGTTAGGAGTTGTGCAGTGATATCCCAGCGCTGTGTTACTTACCTCAGTTAAGGTGATCCTTTCTATATCTGTAGACATCATGATATTCTAAAGTGAAATAGCTTTTGAAATATTTGCCACACTCCATTATGCCCATTTCTGGCAAATCTGGCTTGAAATTGGCAAAAGTTCGCAAAAAGTTTGACTGGTTATCACTGGCCGTTTACTGGCACATTGCTTATGACATTTTGGCACACCATATTGGCTCATAGTACAAGATACTATATATTGGCGCACTGCACTTTATCTTGATTTGTTGTCAACTATTTCCTGTATGGCTTATAAATCATTTTATTTTTGTTCTCTCCCCATGCCCTGGTAACATCGCATTATCTTTCATTTTTCATCCCTATCTAATTTGATGTTGTAATAGAGATTGTGATATATTTATTTTTTTGTAGTTGTATTTGTGTGTCATTGCTGTTATCTATATAGTCATATACTGATATGCGGCATTACGTTTGGATGGATTTATTGTACAGCAGCACATACTGTACACGAGGGGTGTATATTTTTTTTCCGTCAATTAAATTGGAGTATTAGTAAGTATAGCTGCCATCCAAGCGGCATAATGATCGCAGGCGCACCCTATATACACCGACCGGGCCCATGGAGTCCGGGGATCAGTTGATACCAGCGCTGTTTTCAGTTGAATGTGCATCCTTGGTGCAGGGAGCCAGCCACCGGCCAATCAGAAGCCATTCATTTTTATGTAGTTTTCGAATAACCCACCAATATTATGTCTATTACACTGGTTAGTGGGCACTTATTTGCATTTTATGTCTATTTACATGCAATGAAAGAAAGGCATGAGGGTGCCTGCGGCGACAGATACTTTTTCTGATAATTCGGAGAAATATGACATTTTGCTGACATTTAATCAAATGTAACGCATGAATGGAAAAAAGGAGAAAAACTGCACAAAAGAAATATTAAAAAAAAAAGAAGAGACACATGCTTTCGGCATTGCAGATCTTGCCCTGCACTGTTCAGTATCCCCAGAGATACAATGTATCAATTTGCCGAAAAGGTCAAACCTTCCCATCGGAGAATTTCTCTGCTCGGCTTTTCAAGCTGCTTTTTGCTTTAAGTATCATATTCTTGAAACATGTCTGCAGAGGAAGCCTTCAGCCAGCATGCGTCTTAAGTGATAATCAGAGAAATCCTCTATCACATGTTTGTGTACTGTGAGTTGGCATTACTGGGATGAAAAGACATGCAGATGTTGCCCAAATGCTTCCATTAAGTTAATCTTGCTCAGAAGAGCCCTTATGCTGCCAAGTACTTAAGACTGTCACTTGGGATTTAGATGACATTTTTTTGTTCACTGCAGAGGACCGGTCATGTGGAGGAATCTGCGCCACTGATAATAGGGTTTAGAGAAGAGCATGAAAATAGATTACTGACTGCAATAAAACAAAACACAATGCGCCTCTTTATTGGTTTCAGAGTCCAGCTCGGCTTCAAAGTCCATGTGCTGCCCTCCGCTTATTCTTCCCCCGGTCTGCACTTTGCTAACATAGATAGTACCTGCTGCTGGTAATCCCTGGATTGTGTGCGGCTGGGATCACAGGTAATGCTGGAGACAAAGCAGAGGGAGCCGTAGTCATGAGCAAGACATGGCAGATATACTGTAGATCAGTGTTCCCCAAGTCCGGTCCTCAAGAGCCACCAACAGGTCATGTTTTCAGTATTTCCTTAGTATTGCACAGGTGATGGAATTATTGCCTGTGCAGGTGATGCAATTATCACCTGTGCAATACTAAGGAAATACTGAAAACATGACCTGTTGGTGGCTCTTGAGGACCGGACTTGGGGAACACTGCTGTAGATAGATAGATAGATAGATAGATAGATAGATATGGGATAGATAGAAAGATAGATAGATAGATAGATAGATAGATAGATAGATAGATAGATAGATAGGAGATAAATTAGGTTCTGCTAATTTGTATCCAAAAGTCTCATGGGCTGTTTAAAATATGTATTCTTGCCATCAGACTTTGAAAGTACAACATAGAAAGTTAATCTATTATATAATAGGTGACTATTATATAATAGTATATAGCTTTAGTAGTATATATATAGTAAATAGCTTTTCTCACCATAGAGACAACAAAAACTCTCACTGTCGCCCTAATCCACTCCCGTCTGGACTACTGTAACGCTCTATTAATTGGTCTCCCCCTCACGCGACTTTCCCCTCTCCAGTCTATCCTTAATGCGGCAGCCAGGGTTGTCCATCTGGCTAATCGTTACTCGGACGTGTCCGCTCTTCGCCAGTCGTTACACTGGCTGCCCATTAATTACAGGATACAATTCAAAGTACCTGTTCTCACCCACAAAGCTCTCCACAGTGCGGCACCCCCTTACATCTCCTCCCTCATTTCTGTCTATCGGCCTAACCGACCACTGCGCTCTGCAAACGACTTTCGACTAACCTCTGCATTAATCCGTACCTCCCACTCCCGACTCCAAGACTTCTCCCGTGCTGCGCCAATCCTCTGGAATGCTCTACCCCATGATATTAGGACCATCCACAATTTGCATAGTTTTAGGCGCTCGCTCAAAACACATTTGTTCAGAGCGGCCTATCATGTTCCCTAATCAAAGTCATTTTATGTTTGTGTGTGTAGCCTATTCACTATCTCCATCTATCCCCCACCCTCTGAAGATGGCTGGACCATGATTGTAAATACATCATTGTAAATACACACCTGTACTTTGTATCTCCCCACCTCATTGTAGATTGTAAGCTCTCACGAGCAAGGTCGTCTTATTTTGTCTTATTTTGTTTTATTACTGTATTGTTAACATTGTTACCTATGACTGTTGTGTTTGAAACTGTTAAACTGTAAAGCGCTGCGGAATATGTTGGCGCTATATAAATAAAGATTATTATTATTAGGTGACCTCTAAAAAGGTATCTGAGATAAGTGGCGGTCAGGGCCGGGACAAGGTATTTTGGTGTCCTAGGTAGATAAATTGCCCACCACCGTCTCTACCCACAATGAACCCTCAGCCCCCAAGTAAATAAATGGGTTGGAGACAAAAGTAAAAGGAGCCCTAACACACCTACCCAGCAAGAAAAAGTGATGTACTTTAGGGGTGAGGCTCAACAGGCAGTGTGTTTTTAAAGCTAGATATAGAATCGTTCATTGTTTGGGAAGCATTTACACAGTGCCAAGTACAGATAGTGATGCTCAATCCTGACATTCAATATTTTATTTGTTAAACACAAGGACAGTTATGGAAACTAGTATAAATTAACTATAATGTGGGCCAATTGGTTTCAATTGAGGTGGATTTGATGGAATCCTAATGGAGGTTTCCTAATGGAAACTAAACAGACCCCATTATAGTTAAAGGGATTCTTATGATGCCATTTTTGTCCGTCGTGTGACAGATACAGTTTGCAACTAAACTGATGGTGATTCTGGTGCCATATTACTGTACTGATCGTGGTTCTAGACCCCTATTCATATACTGATGGTGGTTCTTTTGTCGATTCCTGTTCTGATGGTGGTTCTGATGATGTATTCATGTAGTGAAGAGTGTACTGATGCTGTATTCATCACCAGAACCATCATTAGTACATGAATGCAAAATCAAAATTATCATCAATACATAAATAGAACACCAGAGACATCAAAAGTACTTAAATGCAGCCAAAAATATAATCAGTAAATAAATAGGCACCAGAACACCATCAGTACATGAATACATCACCAGAACCACCATCAGTACAAATAATGAGTCACCAGAATCTCAATCAGTGCATGAATACATCACAAGAACGACAGCCAGGAAATAAAAAAAAAAGCACCAGTAAATGTATACGTCACCAAAACCATCATCAGTACATGAATACCTCACCTGATCCACCGTCAGTACACTAATGCATCACCAGAACCTCTATCAGTACATGAAAATATCACAATAACCACTGTCAATAAATACATACAACACCAGTACCATCATCAGTACATGTATTTGTCATCAGAACCACCATCACTACATGAATAATCGCTAAACTTAGCACAGCAAGCACTCCACCTATGGGAGGTGGAGCCGCATATTCATCACTGTAATGAGCGGTACCACGTGACCGCTCACACAGGACGAGCTGCTGGCTCTGAGAGGAGGCGTCGCGGGAGCTGGGTGAGTATTTCTCTGCAAGCGGGTGGGTGCAAGGGGGGTGGGGAGGTGTGGGAGGTGACCCCAAACTTTAATATAAACAAAAAAAACTTGATCTTTCATCCCTTCTCTCCTGCGAGCGCTGCTTTCAGCCGAGCAGGACAGAAGGGATGAATGGCGGCTTCAGCACCACACACAGGAAACAGCACTTACGGTAGCGCTGTTCCGTGTGGTCCTCAGGCGGCACACAGATGGCACACGGACAGCATCCGTGTGCGGTACGTGTTTACACAGACCCATTGACTTTAATGGGTCCGTGTGATCTGTGCGCTCCCACAAACACTGACATGTCTCTGTGTTTTTCAGACGGACACACGGTCCGTGAAAACACGCTGACATGTGCAGAGACACATTGATTTTAATGTGTCTACGTGAGTCAGTGTCTCCGGTGCGTGAGGAAACTGTCACCACACGTACCGGAGCCACTGACGTGTGAAACCGGCCTTAGAAAAATACAACACAAAACAAATTTTATTTTTTTTTTGCAAATTTCTTAATTTTTTTTCACCACTTAAATAAAAACAAAATGAGCAAGTCTGGTATCTCCATAAGAGGACTGACATGTATCAGCTGTCAGGTTCATTTTAGGAGGTTGTGTGATCAGACTACATGTGCAATATGCCTGCTTCTCTTTAAATAGAGATGTCATCTCTTTGTGGGATGTCTGCCAAATTACTGCACCTTTCACATTAGGTATTTCCTGGGGCTTCCAGAACAAGACTCAAATTTTAGTAAAGCACCTAAAAGATCCAAGGTACAAAGGACTTAATTACCTTCCAAAACCTTCATGTAATATTTCATGTAGAACGTTTAGCCAAAATAATCTGAAAAAGTGATTTCATAAAATATAGAGAAAATTGTCATATTATAGTGCCGCAGAAAACATATCTAGCACTATATCTTCTGCTATAATATGTTTAGAAAATGGCAACATATGGCACCTAGATCAGCTATTAATTCATACCTAAGCATTTTAACCCCATCGCCCTATCCCCAATAATACCATATGCGGCCCTCTGGCTGTCCCTGTCTGGCCCACGGATTGAGAAATCCAGAGGGTCGGAATTTAGCAATAGATTAGTGCATTCGATGCACAGAATATGACTGGGTTGCATATATTTTAAGGCGACTGCTAATTTTTTTTTCCAATTTCCATGTGTGTGTAATCAGCATTGCACAGGCACGCACAGACACAACGCACATGCGGTGTCTACATTGAAGAAAAAAATGGAGGTGTCTATAGGCGGTGCTGAAAAAGACCAGGCTTTAACTCCGGTGGTACACACTTGGTTTAGAGCCATGCCAAAGCAATGCAGGAAACATTTATGGCAGCACTTTTATGTTACCGTAACTTATTCATCGCTTTTCTCTGCTCTAAGTGAAATCCTGTCATTTTGTTATTAGAGATGAGCAAACTGATTTGAAGCTTATCGAATTTGTGCCAAATTTGAGGAAATCCGCTGAACCCGGAGAATGTAAGAATTTTAGTATTCGATTCGCGTGCATGGCCACCGCCTTTTACACAAAGCAAAGATTGCCTGACTTAGAGAAGGCTTAAGTGATATCAGGTGTAGCCATCCAGGCTTTCCCATAATGCCTTGTATTACATGGCATAATGCAGACTATCTGGAAGGACTATCATAGGCTGTATAAAAGCAAAAGCAGGAAAGGCAGCATAGCAATACATGGAGCCGCACGCTCCGCTCCAGAGTGCCGGTGCCAGGGCTTGGTTTTAACCTGCGAGACTCGGCCGTATGTCGCTGTAGTGTGTGACTCCGGCCTAAAAAACAGAAAATCACTGTTTGTCACTGTTCCTCTTTACTGCTCCAGATCACGCTGTTTCTTTCTATCTCCTTTCTCTCTCTAGGGACACCCCAGAATACTACACTACTCACATTGGACATTTCTGCATGCAATTTAGACACCATTTGGCTGACTACCAGGAAACCTAATGTCAAACATACATCACTAACTCCATCAATACACAGCCCAACTCACATTATACATCACCACAAAATACTTGTTTTCTCAAGGAGGAACGTGGGCAATATGCCCATCTCCTTACAAGGCCACAGAGGAGGATATTGCAGTAGTCAAGGTGGGAGATGATGAGAGCATGGACTAACATTTAAGTAGATTGAGGATTGAGGAAAGTACGGATTGTGGAAATATTTTTGAGTTGGAGGCGGCAAGAGGTGGCAAGAGCTTGGATATGTGGTTTGAATAACAGGGAGAGTCCAAAGGATGTGCAACCAAATATTAAGTTGAGCGTGTCAACTATTTTGTCTGGCTCAATTTTGGGGTTGTGCGAAATCATGTCCAATTTGCCCTTTTTCTCATTTTTTTTTGTGTTGTTCCAATACACACAAAGGAAATAAACATGTGTATAACAAAACATGTGTAATTCCGAATATTTTCTGTGAGAAATACTTCATTTTCTGGAACAATTCGAGTGCTAACACTTTCGGCCATGACTGTACAGAAAAAAATGAGGTCCAGTTTTCTTAACCCCTATTATGGGAGCAAGTCTAAACTAAATTATTCAGACACAAGTGACCAAATGGACTCTGTAAGTCACTATTTAGATCTAAATTCAGGATAAGGGGGTCACTTACGGCATCTGTGGCATATAAAAGGTACCCAAGTCTATTGATGCCCATATCCAAATTCACATATCCTTTACTGAGGTTAATTAAAAAAATTGTTGTATGTACTGTATGCCTTTAATGTATCACTAATGTGCTCCTTGTACATTATGACAACTATTGCATGTATTTAAAGCATTACAGTGCCTTGTGAAAGTATTCGCCCCCCTGGAACTTTTCACCCTTTTCCCACATATCATGCTTCAAACGTAAAGATACCAAATGTAACTTTTTGGTGAAAAATCACAAGTGGAACACAATTGTGAAGTTGAACGAAATTTATTGGTTATTTTACATTTTTGTGGAAATTCAAAAACTGAAAAGTGGGCGTGCAATATTATTCAGCCCCTTTAACTTAATACTTTGTTGCGCCACCTTTTGCTGCGATTACAGTTGCCAGTCGCTTGGGGTATGTCTCTATCAGTTTTGTAGATCGAGACTGAATTTCTTGTCCATTCTTCCTTGGCAAACAGCTCAAGCTCAGTGAGGTTTGATGGAGATCGTTTGTGAACAGCAGTTTTCAGCTCTTTCCACAGATTCTTGATTGGATTGAGGTCTAGACTTTGACTTGGCCATTCTAACACCTGGATGTGTTTATTTGTGAACCATTCCATTGTAGATTTTGCTTTATGTTTGGGATCATTGTCTTGTTGGAAGACAAATCTCCGTCCCAGTCTCAGGTCTTTTGCAGACTCCAACAGGTTTTCTTCCAGAATGGTCCTGTATTTGGCTCCATCCATCTTCCCATCAATTTTAATCATCTTCCCTGTCCCTGCTGAAGAAAAACAGGCCCAAACCATGATGCTGCCACCACCATGTTTCACAGGGGGGATGGTGTGTTCAGGGTGACGAGCTGTGTTGCCTTTATGCCAAACATATCATTTGGCATTGTTGCCAAAAAGTTCGATTTTGGTTTCATCTGACCAGAGCACCTTCTTCCACATGTTTGCTGTGTCTCCCAGGTGGCTTGTTGCAAACTTTAAACAACACTTTTTATGGATATATTTGAGAAATGGCTTTCTTCTTGCCACTCTTCCATAAAGGCCAGATTTGTGCAGTGTACGACTGATTGTTGTCCTATGGACTGACTGTCCCACCTCAGCTGTAGATCTCTGCAGTTCATCCAGAGTGATCATGGGTCTCTTGGCTGCATCTCTGACCAGTCTTCTCCTTGTTTGAGATGAAAGTTTAGAGGGACGGCCGGGTCTTGGTAGATTTGCAGTGGTATGATACTCCTTCCATTTCAATATGAACACTTACACAGTGCTCCTTGGGATGTTAAAGCTTTGGAAATCATTTTGTATCCACATCCAGCTTTAAACTTCTCCACAACAGTATCACGGACCTGCCTGTTGTGTTCCTTGGTCTTCATGATGCTCTCTGTGCTTCAAACAGAACCCTGAGACTATCACAGAGCAGGTGCATTTATACAGAGACTTGATTACACACAGGTGGATTATATTTATCATCAATAGGCCTTGTAGATTGTGAGCCCTCACGGGCAGGGTCCTCTCTCCTCCTGTACCAGTCGTGACTTGTATTGTTTAAGATTATTGTACTTGTTTTTATTATGTATACCCTTCCTCACATGTAAAGCGCCATGGAATAAATGGCGCTATAATAATAATAAATAATAATAGTTAGGCATTTAGGACATTATTGGATCATTCAGAGATCCACAATGAACTTCTGGAGTGAGTTTCCTGAACTCAAAGTAAAGGGGCCGAATAATGTTGCACGCCCCACTTTTCAGTTTTTGATTCTCCACAAACATTTAAAATAACCAATAAATTTCGTTCAACTTCACAATTGTGTTCCACTTGTTGTTGATTCTTCATCAAAAATTTACATTTGGTATCTTTATGTTTGAAGCATGATATGTGGGATTAGGTTGAAAAGTTCCAGGGAGCCAAATACTTTCGCAAGGCACTGTATATGCATTACTGTTTTCCAGTAGTACCATGGCATGGGATTGTTACCAGCTTCACTGAGCTTATATGTTCAGCTTCACAGGGTTTCCCTCTACACACTGGTCTCTAGTCACAGTGCACATATATAAGGTCCCAGGATATGGAAATTCGACTTCTAAGCTCCATCGAGTCCAGTTCTGGTATCAAAGTATACAATTTCTTTTTATAGAGCAACATTAAGTGTCAGAGCTACGTATATAAATGGCTGGAATAATAAAAGGGTAATTTATGAAGCTATAAAACGTAAAGCCTTACCACATATACCATACGGCATCTACTCTGTTCATCCTCATAAGTGGCAATGGGAAGACTGAGGGAGTGGAAAATTGGGCTGCCTCTGAGAACAGGAGCTGGACAGATCAAAGTGGTCCGTGCTGAAGGCTGTCTACATACCTAGCTGATATAATAATTATTAGGACTAAGCTGAAGGCTGCAATTCTTTATAAAAAGAAGAGGTTTTTTCATTTATGTCCTGAGGATCCTCAAATATCCCAGCACCCCATGTTCTACCTTCCATACGCCTGAGATTTGCTTTTGAGCTTTAGCATATTGTAATGCACCAGATTCAGGATTGCAATGATCTTTTCTACTATAAATCTTTCCTGTAATTTTTTTTCACAGTGCACTTTGTGTCCATCTCTGGAACCCCATGTACGCTGGCACAATGGAGGTCTTTGATCCCTGCCTAATATTCCCATATGGAGCAGATGAGGTCGAGCGGTGGCCATGCATGTATGACACTATCATCCTTGTATTTTATGGGAGCAGCGAAACACTCGGCCATTTCAACTTACATAATCTACAACAGAGATGGACGCATGCTGGCATGGTCTCTTCCTTTCTGTATTGTGGACAGGAGGAAGAAAACCCTCATTTTCCATATAACTGTGAGTCCTAAAAGCGAAGCCAGCTCTTAATCTTAGATTTATGGCTTGTAGTTCTGACAGGTAATACCTCTTTACATTTTAATGTAGACCTTAGAGTTGGTTCAGTCTGGTATTCTTGCCCTTGAGTGAGAGAAGGATGTTGAATTACAATGAGGAATCCTGTAGTTCTCAGTAGATTTAAAGAGTTCCTCTATCCTGGGACAGAAAAGTGCAGTAACTTTATATTTCTCATATATAGTCACCCTACTTGATGCCCTCGGTTTGCCTCCTGCTGCCTTTTCTGCTCACATCGGCGTTGCTTTCCTCCTGCTTTCAAGATGACCCCACAGTGGTACCGGGGATTGCAGTAATAAGTCTAAACCACGTCTCACAAGCTTTTCTAATTTCACAGCTCAAAGGAGGCGTGCATCAGGCCTATCACAGCGCTTACCGTGACACCCCGGTGGCCATCTATGAATCAGGAGGAGAAGGTTACCTATCTGGGAAGTGAAGGCAGTGAGAGACACAACATAGGGGAGCCATATGAGTGAAAAGTATAGTCACTTTACAGTCTGTGGGTGGATGGCAGTTTCAAGCTGCCATCAGGGGTGTCTGACAATAGCTAGGCTCAGCTTAGGGTAAAGGTACCGTTACACTTAACGATTTACCAACGATCACGACCAGCGATACGACCTGGCCGTGATCGTTGGTAATGGTAAGTCGATGTGTGGTCGCTGGAGAGCTGTCACACAGACAGCTCTCCAGCGACCAGCAATGCCGAAGTCCCCGGGTAACCAGGGTAAACATCGGGTTACTAAGCGCAGGGCCGCGCTTAGTAACCCGATGTTTACCCTGGTTACCATTGTAAAGGTAAAAAAAAAAAACACTACATACTTACATTCCTGTCGCGTCCCCGGCGTCCGCTTCCCTGCTCTGTGTCAGCGCCGGCCGGAAAGCAGAGCAGTGACGTCACCGCTGTGCTCTGCTTTACGGCCGGCCGGCGCTGACAGTGGGGGACGCAAGGAAGCTGACGCTGAAGGACGCGACAGGAATGTAAGTATGTAGTGTTTTTTTTTTACTTTTACAATGGTAACCAGGGTAAACATCGGGTTACTAAGCGCGGGCCTGCGCTTAGTAACGCGATGTTTACCCTGGTTACCAGTGAAGACATCGCTGAATCGGCGTCACACACGCCGATTCAGCGATGTCAGCGGGAGATCCAGCGATGAAATAAAGTCCTGATCATTCCCCAGCGACCAACGATCTCCCAGCAGGGGCAAGATCGTTGGTAGCTGTCACGCATAACGATTTCGTTAACGATATCGTTATGTGTGACAGTACCTTAAGTCAGGAGAGATAGCTGTCTAAGGTGTATGGGTAGCATAAGTCTACCTATGCCAGCTGATAACCTTAAGAAGAGAAACATTGCCCCCTAGATCTGAGAAGTAAAGGTACCGTCACACTAGACGATATCGCTAGCGATCCGTGACGTTGCAGCGTCCTGGCTAGCGATATCGTCCAGTGTGACAGGCAGCAGCGATCAGGCCCCTGCTGTGATATCGCTGGTCAGGGAAGAAAGTCCAGAACTTTGTTTCGTCGCTGGATCTCCCGCTGACATCGCAGAATCGGCGTGTGTGACACTGATTCAGCGATGTCTTCGCTGGTAACCAGGGTAAACATCGGGTTACTAAGCGCAGGGCCGCGCTTAGTAACCCGATGTTTACCCTGGTTACCATTGTTAAAGTAAAAAAAACAAACGCTTCATAGTTACCTACCGCTGTCTGTCCCCGGCGCTCTGCTTCTCTGCTCTGGCTGTGAGCACAGCGGCCGGAAAGCACAGTGGTGACGTCACCGCTCTGCTTTCCGGCTGCCCGGCGCTCATAGCCAGAGCAGAGAAGCAGAGCGGTAACGATGGTAACCAGGGTAAACATCGGGTTACTAAGCGCGGCCCTGCCCGATGTTTACCCTGGTTACCCGGGGACCTCGGGATCGTTGGTCGCTGGAGAGCTGTCTGTGTGACAGCTCTCCAGCGACCAAACAGCGACGCTGCAGCGATCCGGATCGTTGTCGGTATCGCTGCAGCGTCGCTTAGTGTGACGGTACCTTAAGGAATATAAGTAGGAAAGTACAACTGCAGGATCAGGCCACACAGTGTTTGTGTGTAGTCTCTAATCATAAGGTCATATAGGTCTGCATAGGAGCTGCATACAGAAAACAATAAAAGATTTTTAATGGAGACTATCATAAATGAAGTTATAATTATACAGATCAAAGGCTGGGGGCCTTGAATCTCTGCATGACCCTCCTGGTGTGAGCAGGCAATTGAAGCAGGTTATCTGATGGAGAGCAGACATAGATAATGACACAGAGCAATTAACAAGTATCTAACAGCTGTTGAAATGGCAAACTATGTACTGCGTACATCCTAATTACTAAAGCTGTGCTAATCAATGTAAAGGCTCCATGTCAGAAGGCCTCACCTGACAATGGAAGCAAAATATCTTATATGCCATAACTATAAAATTTGAGTTTGATATAATCCATGGATTTATCCATGATGAGGGAACATATTTGCATCTGTAGGTAAAATCACAAAAGTTTTGGTAGCTGGCAACCCACAGGAATGCAAGATCTGCCTGAATTATGGATATATCATATTCATGTGTAGTATGTATAAAATGCTTGAAGTATGTTTGGTAAGATGATGGCCATATTGTTTTTCTAGAAGAATCCTGTGGAATAATATGACCCAGAGTGGAAATTAGGGACAAAGCTGAGGTTTAATTGCAGACAATCAGTTGTCCTTACCTCAGAAGAGGGAAGAGTGTGAGGGGTCTGGTAGACCCCTTTATAACATCTCATCTACTGAATATAATCAGCGTCCCCGAGAAGAAGCAATGAGTATTGCATCCAATTTGTAAGATGTATATATGTATTGTATCCATTTTATTTTAGACTGTTTTTACTTCTATGTATGTCTTTTATTACTCTATCTTTTGTAACCTTTTTAACCCCTTAGTGACAGAGCCAATTTGGTACTTAATGACCGAGCCAATTTTTGCAATTCTGACCACTGTCACTTTATGAGGTTATAACTCTGGAACGCTTCAACGGATCCCGCTGATTCTGAGATTGTTTTTTCGTGACATATTGTACTTCATGTTAGTGGTAACATTTCTTCGATATTACTTGCGATTATTTATGAAAAAAACGGAAATATGGCGAAAATTTTTAAAATTTTGCAATTTTCAAACTTTGTATTTTTATGCCCTTAAATCAGAGAGATATGTCATGAAAAATAGTTAATAAATAACATTTCCCACATGTCTACTTTACATCAGCACAATTTTGGAAACAAAATTTTTTTTTGTTAGGGAGTTATAAGGGTTAAAAGTTGACCAGCAATTTCTCATTTTTACAACACCATTTTTTTTAGGGACCACATCACATTTGAAGTCATTTTGAGGGGTCTATATGATAGAAAATAATGAAGTGTGACACCATTCTAAAAACTGCACCCCTCAAGGTTCTCAAAACCACATTCAAGAAGTTTATTAACCCTTTACGTGCTTCACAGGAACTGAAACAATGTGGAAGAAAAAAATGAACATTTAACTTTTTTTTGCAAACATCTTAATTCAGAACCATTTTTTTTATTTTCACAAGTGTAAAAACAGAAATGTAACCATAAATTTTGTTATGCAATTTCTCCTGAATACGCCAATACCCCATATGTGGGGGTAAACCACTTTTTGGGCGCACCGCAGAACTTAGAAGTGAAGGAGCGCCGTTTGACTTTTTCAATGCAGAATTGGCTGGAATTGAGATCGGACGCCATGTCACGTTTAGAGAGCCCCTGATGTGCCTAAACAGTGGAAACTCCCCACAAGTGACACCATTTTGGAAACTAGACCCCTTAAGGAACTTATCTAGATGTGTGGTGAGCACTTTGAACCCCCAAGTGCTTCACAGAAGTTTATAACGTAGAGCCGTGAAAATAAAAAAATCGCTTTTGTTTACACAAAAATGATCTTTTCGCCCACAAATTCTTATTTTCACAAGGGTAATAGGAGAAATTAGACCACTAAAGTTGTTGTCCGATTTCTCCTGAATACGTCGATACCCCATATGTGAGGGTAAACCACTGTTTGGGCGCACCGCAGAGCTTGGAAGTGAAGGAGTGCCGTTTTACTTTTTCAATGTAGAATTGGCTGGAATTGAGATCGGACGCCATGTCGCGTTTGGAGAGCCCCTGATGTGCCTAAACAGTAGAAACCCCCCACAAGTGACCCCATTTTGGAAACTAGACCCCTTAAGGAACTTATCTAGATGTGTGGTGAGCACTTTGAACCCCCATGTGCTTCACAGAAGTTTATAATGTAGAGCCGTGAAAAAAAAAATCGCATTTTTTCTACAAAAATGATCTTTTTGCCCACAAATTATTATTTTCACAAGGGTAACAGGAGAAATTAGACCACTAAAGTTGTTGTGCAATTTCTCCTGAGTACGTCGATACCCAATATGTGGGGGTAAACCACTGTTAGGGCGCACCGCAGAGCTTGGAAGAGAAGGAGTGCCGTTTTACTTTTTCAATGTAGAATTGGCTGCAATTGAGATTGGACGCCATGTCGCGTTTGGAGAGCCCCTGATGTGCCTAAACAGTGGAAACCCCCCACAAGTGACACCATTTTGGAAACTAGACCGCTTAAGGAACTTATCTAGATGTGTGGTGAGCACTTTGAACCCCCATGTGCTTCACAGAAGTTTATAACGTAGAGCCGTGAAAAAAAAAATTCGCATTTTTTCCACAAAAATGATCTTTTTGCCCACAAATTTTTATTTTCACAAGGGTAACAGGAGAAATTAGACCACTAAAGTTGTTGTGCAATTTCTCCTGAGTACGTCGATACCAAATATGTGGGGGTAAACCACTGTTTGGGCGCACCGCAGAGCTTGGAAGAGAAAGAGTGCCGTTTTACTTTTTCAATGTAGAATTGGCTGGAATTGAGATCGGACGCCATGTCGCGTTTGGAGAGACCCTGATGTGCCTAAACAGTAGAAATCCCCCACAAGTGACCCCATTTTGGAAACTAGACCCCCCATGGAACTTATCTAGATGTGTGGTGAGAACTTTGAATGCCCAAGTGCTTCACAGAAGTTTATAATGCAGAGTCATGAAAATAAAAAATATTTTTTTTCCACAAAAAAGATATTGTAGCCCCCAAGATTTTATTTTCACAAGGGTAACAGGAGAAATTGGACCCCAAAAGTTGTTGTCCAATTTGTCCTGAGTATGCTGGTACCCCATATGTGGGGGTAAACCACTGTTTGGGCGCACGGCAGAGCTCGGAAGGGAAGGAGCGCCTTTTTGGAATGCAGACTTTGATAGAATGGTCTGCGGGCATTATGTTGCGTTTGCAGAGCCCCTGATGTACCTAACCAGTAGAAACCCTCCACAAGTGACCCCATTTTGGAAACTAGACCCCCCAAGGAACTTATCTAGATGTGTGGTGAGAACTTTGAATGCCCAAGTGCTTCACAGAAGTTTAGAATGCAGAGTCGTGAAAATAAAAAATATTTTTTTTTCCACAAAAAAGATATTGTAGCCCTCAAGTTTTTATTTTCACAAGGGTAACAGGAGAAATTGGACTGCAATAGTTGTTGTCCAATTTATCCCGAGTACGCTGATGTGCCATATGTGGGGGTAAACCACTGTTTGGGCACACGGCAGAGCTCGGAAGGGAAGGAGCGCCTTTTTGGAATGCAGACTTTGATAGAATGGTCTGTGGGCATTATGTTGCGATTGCAGAGCCCCTGATGTACCTAAACTGTAGTAACCCCCCACAAGTGACCCCATTTTGGAAACTAGACCCCCCAAGGAACTTATCTAGATTTGTGGTGAGAACTTTGAATGCCCAAGTGCTTCACAGAAGTTTAGAATGCAGAGCCGTGAAAATAAAAAAAAATTTTTTTTTCACAAAAAAGATATTGTAGCCCCCAAGTTTTTATTTTCACAAGGGTAACAGGAGAAATTGGATGACTAAAGTTGTTGTCCAATTTATCCTGAGTATGCTGATGCCCCATATGTGGGGGTAAACCACTGTTTGGGCGTATGGCAGAGCTCGGAAGGGAAGGAGCGCCGTTTTGGAATGCAGACTTAGATAGAATGGTCTGTGGGCGTTATGTTGCGTTTGCAGAGCCCCTGATGTACCTAAACAGTAGTAACCCCCCACAAGTGACCCCATTTTGGAAACTAGACCCCCCAAGGAACTTATATAGATGTGTGGTGAGAACTTTGAATGCCCAAGTGCTTCACAGAAGTTTATAATGCAGAGTCATAAAAAAAAATATATATATATATTTTTCCACAAAAAGGATTTTGTAGCCCCCAAGTTTTTATTTTCACAAGGGTAACAAGAGAAATTGGACCACAGAAGTTGTTGTCCAATTTATCCCAAGTATGCTGATGCCCCATATGTGGGGGTAACCCACTGTTTGGGCGCACGGCAGAGCTCAGAAGGGAGGGAGCACCATTTGACTTTTTGAGCGCAAAATTGGCTATCGTGTTTGGAGACCCCCTGATGTACCTAAACAGTGGAAACCCCCCAATTCTAGCTCCAACCCTAACCCCAACACACCCCTAACCCTAATTCCAACCTGATCCATAATCCTAATCACTAACCCTAACCATAATCACAACCCTTACCCCAAAACAACCCTAATGTCAACCCTAACCATAACCCTAATCAAAACCCTAAATCCAACACACCCCTAATCCTAATCTCAACCCTAACCTCAAACCTAACCCTAATCCCAATACACCCCTAATCACAACCCTAACCTTAACCCTAATCCCAAACCTAACCCTAATCCCAAGCGTAACCCTAATACCAACCCAACCCTAACCCTTATCCCAACCCTAATCCAAACCCTAACCCTAATCCCAACTCTAACCCTAACTTTAACCCCAACCCTAGCCCTAACTTTAGCCCCAACCCTAACCCTAAGGCTACTTTCACACTTGCGTTGTTTGGCATCCGTCGCAATCCGTCGTTTTGGACAAGAAACGGATCCTGCAAATGTGCCCGCAGGATGCGTTTTTTGCCCATAGACTTGTATTGCCGACGGATCGTGACGGATGGCCACACGTCACGTCCGTTGTGCACTGGATCAGTGTTTTGGCGGACCGTCAGCACAAAAAAAGTTCAATGTAACGTTTTTTTGTACGTCGCATGCGCCATTTCTGACCGCGCATGCGTGGCCGTAACTCCGCCCCCTCCTCCCCAGGACATAGATTGGGCAGCGGATGCGTTGAAAAACTTCATCCGCTGCCCACGTTGTGCACAATTTTCACAACGTGCGTCGGTATGTCGGGTCGACGCATTGCGACAGCCACGTACCGACGTAAGTGTGAAAGAAGCCTAACCCTAAATTTAGCCCCAACCCTAACTCTAAATTTAGCCCCAACCCTAACTCTAAATTTAGCCCCAACCCTAACCCTAAATTTAGCCCTAACCCTAATCCTAGCCCTAAACCCTACCCCTAACCCTACCCCTAGCCCTAACCCTAGCCCTAACCCTAACCCTACCCCTAACCCTACCACTAGCCCTACCCCTAGCCCTAACCCTAACCCTACCCCTAACCCTACCCCTAACCCTAACCCTACCCCTAACCCTACCCCTACCCCTACCCCTAACCCTAATTTTAGCCCCAACTGCTCTTCTCCTGCCGGCCGGCAGATGGAGACAGATGGCGGGCGCACTGCGCATGCGCCCGCCATTTTCTTTTGCCGGCGGCCAGGAGGAGCAGCAGGAGGACCCAGGGACACAGGTGAGTATGGCAGGGTCCCCGAATCCCCCTATTTCTCTGTCCTCTGATGTGCGATCACATCAGAGGACAGAGAATTACACTTTGACTTTTTTTTTTTTTGCGGTCGCCGGTAAACAGTTAATTACCGGCGATCGCAAAACAGGGGTCGGTAAAACCGACCCCGATCATGCTCAAAGATTCTCGCGGGGCCGGCCGGCGGGGGCACTGCACATGCGCCCGCCATTTTGAAGATGGCGGCGCCCACCGGGAGACACGAGGAGCATCGGGGGAGATAGGTGAGTATTGGGGGGCCACCTGGGACCCCTTTTCTCTGTCCTCCGATGTGCGATCACATCGGAGGACAGAGAAATTAAAAAGAGATCGCGTTTTTGTTTTTTTTGCGATCGCCGGTAAACGGTTAATTACCGGCGATCGCAAATGCGGGGTGGGTTAAAAACCCCCTGAATCATGTTCTCTGGGGTCTCGGCTACCCTCGGCAGCCGAGACCCCGGAGAAAATCCGACTCTGGGGGGCGCTATTCACTTTTTCCACAGCGCCTTTAATTAACGGCGTATCGGCGGTCGCTAAGGGGTTAAAGGGCGGTGGGGTCCTGTGTCACAACAAGCCCTGGGACCGCGAGTGCCGACACCGCTGGAACGTTGCCGCCACGGGAGCTGAATATAGACTTTATTATTTTATAGTACCCAAACGTTAAGATCAAGAAGGGGTCTTGATTGATTCATGGCAGAGACTTTTTCCTTTTTGTTCTATCATTGCTCATAGTGAAATGTATAACGTCTGCAGCCTCCTCCGCCGCCATAAACGCTACAGAAAATTTGTAATTTCCCACATGAACAATCGAGCATATAAAAAGGTCACAAAACGTATCCTAACCACTGGCCACCCTCTTTTTTGTGGCGCGCGCACCTGCGTGTAATATACGTGTAGGTTGTGTTTATCTACGACTCGCTTTTACAATATCATTAAGTGAGCAGTAAAACTCCTATGAGCTGCCAAAAAGAATGTGAAATGACTTGACAGGAAAATCTCGAGGCTACAGAATGCTATTATAAGGAGAATATTCTCATTAAAAAACTCTGCGCTTTTCTGTCCTCCCAGAGGGCAGAGTCCTCGTGAGACTGTCCCTCTGGCACAACATGTGATAGCGCTAATCTGTCTTCACTTGGACAGCGCTGTGGATATGCAAACCCAGGTGGCACTAATAGGTTTACCGTAATAACTGTGGAATTGGATACAGTGAGAAATTCCCACAGATCCATTCTGTCTGCAGAAAAAACTTTAAACCACCAGGCAAAACTGTTTCACAGAGAATGAATGCGAAACGTGTCCACCCCGTGCACCAGATACAGCGTGTAACCACAACGTTGTAGCGCCATTACAAACAGGCTTGGACTGGCACACCGGAGAACAGGGGAATCCTCTGGTGGGCCGCTTATATATATATATACATACACTTGAATCACTATGTACAGACAAAGGCGGCAGTTAATTCATTTATCGATCTACCCAGTTCATTGTTTTCTAAATTTGTGGTTGAGGATAATGTCACATTTGCATGTGGCTGAAAAGTTGGGCCCTGTAGCTGGTTACTTGTGGGTTCTTGGCAGCCCAGTCCGACACTGAAGACAAGGACGGCCTCTATGTATTATGCAGTGTGAACGTACACTTCTACTTCCAGAGCACAATTCTTGTCTTCTCCCCCTGACACTGGGTGCCTTAGGGGATTTTGGGCTTCATAAAGAAAAAGGAATGCGAAACCTGCAACATTTGTGCATGAATTTATTGTATGCAATACCCAGCAGCCATGCTCGAACTATAACATATACATACCGTAAAATACCGCTATAGGTGTAGAGTTCAAGTAAGGCCAGCTGCAGGCCAGCGGATGAAAAATCGTCCCAGCTTCATCCAGAAAACTCATCCTATTCTCATCCACGTGTCCGTGTTATTACGTCCGTGTGACGTCCGTGTGCCATCCACTTTCATACATCGACATTGAAAACTGTATATGTCCGTTTTTTTTACATCCAGGAAATAAAGAAGAGGTTTGTGGATGGTTTCCGCGCTTGCTGATCAATGATGAGACGTATATCCCACATTGTCAAACAAAATAGTGGATTATTCGACGCGTTTCAAAGCACAAAAGGCATCTTCATCAGGAAAGAGCACAAGTCCTTGATTTTCATCCGTTTTTGGTTTGTTTTTACCATCAGTGTGGCTTCTGTTTTATTCTCATATACAAAAAAAAAAAAATCCACTAAACAGTAAAAAAAAAAATGAACAGAACTCGGACAACTCATGGATGGCATCAGTGTCCTCTCCAATTTTTTTCACAGACACATTACTTTGAATAGGCGACTTAGATCCCAGAACCAAACAAAAAAATGGACATGCTTCTGTTTTTATTGTTTGCAAACATTCAGCCCATAAAAAAACACGGACATGTGAACAGTCCCATAGCTATAATAGGTATGTTTTCTATATGTGAAAAACATGAATAGAACACGTGAATGAAAATCGGATGAGCGAACGTGTTCAGAAAAGGTGTTATCTCAGCATGCTCAGGTGCTATACAAGTAACTTCAAATATATTATTTGAGCACACCCAAGATGCTCAGATAACACCTGAGCATGCTGAGATAACACTTTATCCGAGCACGTGCGCTCATCACTAGTGCCTACGTCTTTTTTTTCTATTGGCTTTTTTTTATATATGGTTATTTTGAGTGACTATTTCTGGAATTTTGGCCAATATTCATCTCAGTAAATGGAAGTACCTTATAGAATTAGTTTAATTGCATTGTGAGTGTAAATTGTAATTAACTGATTGAGCTCCATATGAGAATATACGAATCAGGTGCGTGCATACCGGTCATGAAATAATAGTGGGGAAAAGAAACTGATAATCAATTAATCACTTTCCCTGGTTAGACATAAAACCGATTTCCTGATGATTCTTTTAATTCATTTAAAATCTTTTGTATTAAAAGTTTTCTGCATATAAATAATGAAACCTGAGGGGAACCCATCACGTTGCAGTCACTAGTGATTGACAGGTATCTCAGCATGCACATATAGGGAGAACTGTCAATCACTGAGCAGGACCGCCCACTGGACTCATGAACATAAACTCCGGAGATTTCAATGAATTAAATACAGAAACTTTTCCCAGGAAAAACGAACATCTGATCGGCTCCTCCTGCTCTATAACATCCAGCCTGCAGATCAGATACAACTCTCAACATGACAGATTTCATTTAAAGGGTAACTTCACATAAAAAAATGCAGTTGACATGTCACAAGTTTTTATTGGGTGAGATCAGTTATATAGATCCGCTGTCCTTCGGGAGATCGGGCAGCTGAAGGCTACGTTTTGACTTAGAGATCGGTAAGGAGCATATTGATGCTTGCGCTCTTCACTATCTTATCTTCTATGTTTGTCAGTCTTCGATATATTGCACACATGACGCTGGAGACCTCATAATGCACATAAACTAACATCATGTGCGGTGTCGCTGCCTTTGATGCGGGCTCGCAAGCAGAGCTGACTCTGTCCCGGCAGATGATGGCGGAAGGATTCAACCATCATCTGCCTCCAACAGCCACGGGTGGAGCTCTGCCCGAGGCTGTTAACATATTAAATGTCAATCTCCGACAGTGGCACTTAACATGGGTTGCCATGACAGCCAAGGGCCTTGCTGAAGACCAATGTGCCTGTTAATACAATTCTTCTGAGACAGCGAGCCTGTAGCTGGCGTTCATAGGAGATCATGATTTTCACCATACATAGCCATGCTGATGTTCTGCTATGTATAGCACAAGCGATTGGACGATCGCAACTTCAAGTCCCCTAAGGGGACTAGCAAATACAGTAAAAAGTGAAAAAAAGTTTTTAAAAATACAAAAAAAATAAAAAAGGCCACGCTTTATGAATCAGTCTAAGGCTCCTGTAGGTAGCCGTATTTTCGCTCTGAGTACAATCTAACAACACATCAGCTTGCGCTTGGACCAATGTTAGTCTATGGGGCAGTACACATGTCCGATTTTTTTCCTCGGTCCAAGGAAAAAATTCCAGCATGTCCAAGTTTGATCTGATATTCGGATCTCACTCAGCCATGCAAGTCAATGAGTAATTGCAAACCATTGAACTGCACTTGGATGACTTCTGACTGCAGTCCAATATCAGCGCTCTGACACAATGGAGAAGATGGAGAAATTTTGTTCTCCATCTTCTCCTCATCCAATAGTGTCGGATCACACTATGCTGATAATCTGATCAGTGTCATTTGTAATATCGGCCCCAGTCTCTCGGATGTGGGAATCTGCGGCCGTCTGTCCCTAGCCTAAAACATGTGGAAAATCCACACTAACATAAAAATTTTAAAAAATAAATAAACAACTTTAAAAAGAGCGAAAATCAAAAAGTCACTAATTAGGCGTTATTCACACCCAAAAAAAATGGCGAAAATGAAACTTTCAAAGAAGAAAATCTGTGATAATCATTCAAGTCAAACACATATAAGATAAATCACATTTTTGCCAAATTTTTCACCTTCCCCAAATCGTCTCAAGTGTAAACCCCCCACCAAGAAAAAAATTAAATAAATAAAATAAAAATGTAAATGGTCTTACCTGTAATATAAATCCAGACGCGCAATATGATGGCGGAATCCCGGACACGTTTCTCGGCGCTCCGAGATCCTTCTTTGTGTTTCGCATAGTATTGTGGTGCCCAATAATGTATTCTGCGCCCTAAGGCCAGTCTCATCCTGAAGTGGCCCTGGTCTTCCCTGATAACTTCCAGTGAATTAAATCATGTGATTAATTCATGTTGGAGAACGGAGCCAACGGGAAGTATCTTGCTCCTGGCACATACACTTACAACATGCCAGCCCGCACGTGTTTATGCTCAAGGAGGCACAAAACATATTTTCCTTTTATTTTTTTGTCTCATTTTTATGTCATATTAGTTATTTATTAAGGTCACACAATATCATCTTTGGTTTAGGTACAAAAAAAGCTATTCTGAAAGTCTTATAGAAGCGAATCAGGTTCATTGTGCGCAATTGTTATTATTATTGTTATTATTATTATTATCTATATTACTATTTTATTTAATTTTTTTTGTTTCTTATTTTTTTTCTTACAGGAGTCCTCATCACTTTGCATCTAAAAGGACAGAGAGAGTAAGAGTAATGTAACACTTGCACTGGGAACGGTCAGGGCAGCTACTGGTATACTGGGACTTACAGACACTAAGAAGAGCTTTGCAGCTGCTGTTAGACGGGGCCTACAGACATTAGCAGATTTTCCCCTGAGCTGCAGTGGACTACCATTCCCAGGGACCCTTGTTTCAGTCAGATGACACTGCCTGGATTGGATGAGGAGGGACTTGGAGGGAGGAGCTGGGCAGAAAGTGAAAGCAAAAGTTCAGAGAAAAAAGCGCGTATGGCAACTTGCTGTGAGAGACTGAGCACGGCGGATTTGCATCTCTCTACGCTGCAGTGTTGCTGTCCCCTCGGATATACCCATGCTGCTGGAGAGAGCGCGGCTTGTTTTTACCCTCCGAAGCAAGTTACATCAAGAACTTGGAGAGTTCTGCCGGCACTCCCACCGCATAAAGGACTGAACCCGGCCGGCCCCAGCTGGTGTCCAGAATCCCATCCGACCATTGGAGACGCGCAGCCAGTGCCCTTCTGAGACTTGTGGTTCTACAAGCGCTATTTACAGTGAGTACACTACAGCCCAGACGAGTACACTACAGCCCAGACTATTGCATACCTCCCAACTTTTGAAGATGGGAAGACGGACAAAGCTGCAATTTTTAGGCCACGCCTCTGACCACACCCATTCATAACTAATCACACCCATATCCACATCCCAACCACACCCATTTAGCACTGCTGATCACACTGTTTCATAAAGTATAATTATAAACAAAAAAATATGGCCACACACTGCTCCATACTGTATAATGGCCACACATGATGCTCAATACTGTATAATGGCCACACATGATGCTCCATGCTGTATAATGACCGCACATGATGCTCCATACTGTATAATGACCGCACATGATGCTCCATACTGTATAATGACCGCACATAATGCTCCATACTGTATAATGGCCACACATGATGCTCCATACTGTATAATGGCCACACATGATGCTCCATACTGTATAATGGCCGCACATGATGCTCCATACTGTATAATGGCGGCACATGATGCTCCATCCTGTATAATGACCACACATGATGCTCCATACTGTATAATGGCCACACATGATACTCCATACTGTATAATGGCCACACATGATGCTCCATACTGTATAATGGCCACACATGATGCTCCATACTGTATAATGGCCACACATGATGCTCCATACTGTATAATGGCCACACATGATGCTCCATACTGTATAATGGCCGCACATGATGCTCCATACTGTATAATGGCCGTACATGATGCTCCATACTGTATAATGACCACAAATGATGCGCCATACTGTATATTGGCCGCACATGATACTTCGTACTGTATAATGGCCACACATAGCTACTCCATACACATCATACACATTTAGCTCTGCTCCATACACCTCATGCACACACGGCTCCACTCCGTACACCTCGTACACATTCAGCTCCGCTCCATACACCTCGTACACATTCAGCTCTGCTCCATACACCTCGTACACATTTAGCTCTGCTCCATACACCTCATGCACACACAGTTCCACTCCGTACACCTCGTACACATTCAGTTCCGCTCCATACACCTCGTACATATTCAGCTCCGCTCCATACACCTCGTATACATTTAGCTCCGCTCCATACACCTCATACACACACGGCTCCACTCCGTACACCTCGTACACATTCAGCTCTGCTCCATACACCTCATACACACATGGCTCCGCTCCGTACACCTCACACACATTCAGCTCTGCTCCATACACCTCATACACATTCAGCTCCGCTCCATACACCTCGTACACATTCAGCTCCGCTCCATACACCTCGTACACATTTAGCTCCGCTCCATACACCTCATACACAATCAGCTCCGCTCCGTACACTTCGTACACATTCAGCTCTGTTTCATACACCTCGTACACATTCAGCTCTGCTCCATACACCTCGTACACATTCAGCTCCGCTCCATACACCTCGTACACATTCAGCTCCGCTCCATACACCTCGTACACATTTAGCTCCGCTCCATACACCTCATACACACACAGCTCCACTTCGTACACCTTGTACACATTCAGCTCCGCTCCATACACCTCATACACACACGGCTCCGCTCCGCACACCTCATACACACACGGCTCCGCTCCGTACACCTCACACACATTCAGCTCTGCTCCATACACCTCATACACATTCAGCTCCGCTCCATACACCTCGTACACATTCAGCTCCGCTCCATACACCTCGTACACATTTAGCTCCGCTCCATACACCTCATACACAATCAGCTCCGCTCCGTACACCTCGTACACATTCAGCTCTGCTCCATACACCTCGTACACATTCAGCTCTGCTCCATACACCTCGTACACATTCAGCTCCGCTCCATACACCTCGTACACATTTAGCTCCGCTCCATACACACACAGCTCCGCTTCGTACACCTTGTACACATTCAGCTCCGCTCCATACACCTCATACACACACGGCTCCGCTCCGTACACCTCATACACACACGGCTCCACTCCGTGCATCTTGTACACATTCAGCTCCGCTCCATACACCTCATACACATTCAGCTCCGCTCCATACACCTCGTACACATTTAGCTCCGCTCTGTACACCTCATACACACACGGCTCCGCTCCATACACCTCGTACACATTCAGCTCTGCTCCATACACCTCGTACACATTCAGCTCTGCTCCATACACCTTGTACACATTCAGCTCTGCTCCATACTCCTTGTACACATTCAGCTCCGCTCCATACACCTCGTACACATTCAGCTCCGCTCCGTACACCTCGTACACATTCAGCTCGGCTCCGTACACTTCATACACACACGGCTCCGCTCCATACACACATGGCTCTGCTCCATATACCTCGTACACATTCAGCTCAGCTCCATACACCTCATACACACACGGCTCCACTCCGTACACCTCGTACACACATGGCTCTGCTACATCCACACTGTAAACACCTCTTGACCCCACACATAACAGGCAGCTTACTTACCTCATCCAACAGCACCATGGAAAGTTGGCAACCAGCACAGCCGAGTCCTACAATCCACGGAGGTCCCGATCATGTGACCCCTGACTCCTCCCCCCTGTGACCTTCTCACAGGTCCTGTGCGCACGGAGCAGCCAATATGTGGTGTGCTGTGCTCAGGCTGCTCTGCGGGTGCAGGGATGAGGCTGACCGGCTGATATTGCAGCACACCTCCCAAACACCTGCGGGACAACTAATGTCCCGCCCGGGATCGTGGGGCTGACTGTCAAAATCGGGACAGTCCCGCTGGATCCGGGACGGTTGGGAGGTATGCTATTGCCCTTCGTATTCATCTATGTGCACCAACTGTTCTAATTTGCGCGCCAACATCCGCAGCAATTGGGCCCCAACGTTGGACTGAGCAAATCCAGAACAGAAAAAAAAAAACCTGCGTTATACTTGCAGGGTTGAAGTAGAATTAGAGTGTGATGTATATATGACTGTGACAGAGCACAGTTACTTGTATTGCATGTTAGTCTTTTAAATCCATCTCATTTATGCTGCATAGCAATAAACCTGTTAAACTGTTTTACTCCTGATCCCTGTGAGTGTGTACTGAGTGTGGCAGGGGCTTCCCGAGTCAGCCCCTGGCAGAAGATTATAGTCCTTCTGCAGTCCCAGAGAGAGAGTTCCAATCAAGATTCAGGTGGAGGCACTGCGCCCTGGAGAGGTGAGACCCCCCATAACACCCAGTTTACCGTGGTAACCCTAAAGGGGTTTTTTAACAGTAATTTTAATTTTTATTTCATAAATCGTTAATGCACATGAAAATAAGCAAACGTGTAATGTAATGCGCCAATCCGCTTTGCTCTCCTCTTGGATTGATCACTCACTCTCAATTCATTGAAAAAATATGTAAAAATCTGTCTTCATTGAAGACAGATTTTCGCACTACTGAGGTAGGTGACATTTGGTGCTTCTAGGCTGTGTGCACACGTTGCAGATTTGGTGCAGAAAATAATATGCTGCATGTCAATTCTCAGTGTGTTTTTGCCCTGCTGATTTCACCATTGACTTCACTAAAATCAAAAACATGGAAAAAACCACCAAAAATGCACATTTATGCAACTGCGTTTTTCCTGCCAAGAGATGCAGAAATGATGCAGACATTTTACCCAATGTGGGCACATCTCCTTAAAGTTCTATAAAGGGAGGAGCAACAGGTAGTTACAGTTCTCCATAGAACATTCTGAGCACCAACTGTCATCTCCCATCTCAGTAACGGGAAAATCTGTGGTAAATTACTGTCTGTATATTGTTGCAATATTAAATATCTTTCTAGGTAAGTTCCCACGATCTATGAACAGCCAGCAGAGGGCGCCTCACCGCAAATGAAGCTAAATATAGATCATTGAACTATATTTAGCCTCATTCCCCGGGGTTTTGCAGCAAGGAGCAGCCTGCATTAGCGGAACTCCTTGCTGCAAAATATTTTAACCCCTTCAGATGGATTTACATCGTTGGACGTTACAGATCTGCGGAGGGTAAGGATATTGGTGGTTTATTATGTTTTTTTACTTACAGAACGAGGGTCTTCAGTGACTGGATTGGGCGTAGAATAAAATACTCCAACAACCATTGTTTTTATTTCATTAAAATAATTTTAAATAATGTGTTTGTCTTTTATTTAACCCTTTCATTCAATTGGATTAATAATGGATAGGTGTCATAATTGACGCCTCTCCATTATTAATTAGGCTTAATGTCACCTTACAATAGCAAGGTGGCATTAACCCTTCATTACCCCATATCCCACCGCTACACGGGAATGGGAAGAGAGTGGCCAAGTGCCAGAATAGGCGCATCTTCCAGATGTGCCTTTTCTGGGGTGGCTGGGGGCAGATGTTTTTAGCCAGGGGGGGGCCAATAACCGTGGACCCTCTCCAGGCTATTAATATCTGCCCTCAGACACTGGCTTTACTACTCTGGCGAAGAAAATTGTGCGGGAGCCCACGCCAATTTTTTCCGCCATTTAACCCCTTAATTTAATAGCTAGAACGGCCAAATTTTGCATAGACACACTACTGACATTAGTAGTGTGGAATATGCAAAAAAAAATTGGGAGAAGACATGGTTTACTGTATGTAAACCAGGTCTCAAATCATGTCGGGTTTTAGGAAGGAGAAAGCAGAAGCCGGCAATTGAATTACCGGCTTTCTGCTATATCGCGCTGGATGAAATATTAATATATATACAGATATGTGTCTACTGACATATATATATATATATATATATATATATAGACAGTATATATGTTTGTTTTTTTTGACACATGGATCCCTTGTATTGGCGTATGTTGGTTTTGCAAGCCTGCGATAAAAACACGCAGTACGGATGCCATACGGATGTCACACGGATCATTTGATGCGAGAAAATCGCATCCTCGCACTGCACTCGGATCACTGTTTTCTAAAAATTTTTGCGATTCTCCTCCGTCAAAAACGGACCGTTTTTTTATACGTTGTGTGTGTCCCCGGCCTTTGACAAAGTATTGCATAGATGGAGAATAAAGCAAGAATTCTGAAATCTGGGCTTGATCATCTGTACTCATACACTACACACCGCTTGAAGAAGAGGGTGGCAGAGGGACAATATTTAGTAGGAAAGGTCCTATGTAGAAGTCATTTATTATTTTTTCGAAAACCTGTATGCTGAATACTACGACAACATGGATCATCTGCAAACTGTACCCATGTGCAATGCCGCCCTAGTCAGAGTGCACTAACTATCACTAAATAACAACTAGGGAGAGAATATACATCTAGATTAGGTTCAGATGTGGTGCAGATGGCAGTGCTGATCCATCCAGAACTGATGGAGGCGACAATCTGAGATAATAAGAATAAGGCTGCAACCTCTCATTGCACTCGCTACAATGTTAGTCAATGACTAAGTGCTCATCTGTGAAGTTTCCTCACCTGGAAATGGAATGAGGAAAAACTTGCAGCATGCTGCATATGCCCGCGTGAAAGACAGAGATTCGCCAACGAAAGTCAATGGGTGTGAGAAGAAAATCGGACGGTACATGGACCATGCGTGTGCAGTGCAATATTTATGCTTCCATCTCATAAGAAACCCGAGATTTCATCAGTACAGTAAATGCACAGTGAATAGTAAGAATATAATGGAAGAGATATATCGATAGAATAAAAGTAAATAAAACATCTTGGGGTCTCGTATATTATTCTTAACCAGCTGATGGAAAGCCGAAAGGTGCGGGCTGATGTTTATAGTCTGGGAAGGGGGTGAAAAACATGTAGCTTCCCAGAGTATTAATATCAGCTCACTGTCTACTTAGCCTCTACTGGTTATTAACGGGGTGACCCCCCCAAAAAAATGAATTGGGGCCCCCATATTAATAATTACCAGACAGACAGCTGCGGGTTGATATTAATAGCCTAGGAGAGGGCCATGGATATTGGTCCCCTCCCAGACTAAGAAAATCAGCTCTCATCCGCCCCAGAAATGGATCCTCCATTAGATGCGCCAATTCTGGCTCTTAGCTTCCGCTTTTATCATTGGGGTTGATGTTAGCTTTGTAATGTCAGCTTTGTCAAATTTGACTTCTGTATCAATTGATGTAATAAATATTCCCAATGCGCAAAAAAAACTTTAAAAAGCAAGCAACTTTTTTTTTTTTGAGGAGTGCTTTTTTTTTACGTTGACTTTTTCAGCCAGGATATCAAACAGCAAAAAAATCTCTGTGAATATACCCTAATAAAAGAAGGAAAAGGAATGGTACAAATTGGGCAAATCGAAAAAAAATACCAATAGTTAGGGGAGCGGATTGCTACCAATATACTAGGAGAAAGACAGGAGATCCTCACCTATTCAGCTACTAAGACTCATTCTGAAGGAACCAACATGGATAGCATATTACGATAAGAAATGTGTAATTCTTCCTGTCCCCTCTGGTGGCGCCACAGGGAAACTCAATAATTCCTGCCAGGTTTATTCCTAATATAGTAGGATTTTCGCCTAATATTAAATACTAGCATAATAAATGGAAATAATAAAACAGAACTATGTAAAGGCTGGTCCACTTTAAGCCTTATCTCGAAACACAGTGTTTGGATTGAATTTATTTGATTCCAAAAAAAAACTGCAAAATGTGCCAGCCAGGAATAATAAGAAACAGAAAGTGACATGTAGAGGAATAAGGAGCCGTAGAGAGCGCGCGAGCAGGCAGCCTATCTCTCCAGGCAGAGACTTATAATGAAAGAACGGACGTGCAGGGCCCAAGTGCCAGCCGGGAGAAGGAAACATAAAGAATTCTTTGGCATTTTCTCAAAGGGTATTCTTCTTCAGAAAACAAACGTGAACTTCTCGGAGATGAGGAAGCATATGCACCAGAGAGGAAACTCTGATAATGAATGGAGGTATACACCTGTCACAACCTAATGCGTCGCGCAGAGTTTATTAAGTCGTAAAATATTACTATTCGGCGAGTGACAGCATAAATTCTCTGTTTGTTAGTAAATTAAAACAAGGAGTGGAGACGTATCTCATATCTCCATCTGGATGGGGTCTCTGTGGTGCAGCCATCGCTCTGCTTCGTTTCCCGGTGCAATGTGTTTCGCTGCGACCATGTGGCTTGGTAGTTAGCGAGGCCCAGTTTTTAAATCTCTTTTTCAGGATTTATCGTCCACGGGGAATATCATCTTCCCAGAAATAGTCTTAGTAAATGGAGATCTTTTAAAACGGAACTGTCAGATTCAGACGCTGGTGGGAAATGTTCCCTCTCTAGATTTGCCCTAGATATAATATATTCACGTCTTGCACTTTTTATCGCTGCCCTACCAAAATGAGATGAAATGCTTAAATATAGAAAATAGACCTGGGGATGTGACACATTTTGCTTTTTTTTTTAAGGTAGAATTAGTAATAATTGCAACACCTAAAGCTTTTCCTGCTATAAGAAATGGTGGATGACCCTTACACGGTATGCTCTTATTCCACTGTATGTGATATAAGAAATAGATTATTGCCTTCATAGAATTCACTTAATCCATGCATTTTAATCAAAATGTCTGGTCACAAAAATGTATTAAGGGTCTCCGTTCAATCAGTTGTCAGCTTCTGAAGTATGGTAGCAATTAATATACAGTGACATGGAAAAGTTTGGTCATCCTGGTCAAAATAATTGTTATTGTCAACAGTTAAGTAACCTGAAGGCAAAATTATCTCTAAAAGGCCTAAAGTTAAAGATGACACAGTTCCTTCGTAATTTAGATTATATACTGTATATATCGAAACTTTATGAAAAAACAGCTTCCTCCAACCTGGTGCCAAAAAACCGCAGCCATGGGTTCTTCTAAGCAGCTGCCTAGCACTCAGAAAATGAAAATGATGGAGGCCCACAAAGCAGGAGAAGGCGATAAGAAGACAGCACAGCATTTTCAAGTTGCCCTTTCCTCAGTTCAAATTGTAGTTTAGAAATGGAGGTTAACAGGATCAATGGAGGTCAAGATAAGGTTGGAAGACCAAGCAAAAATTTCAGTGAGACATCAATTGATGTTCCCAAACACATTTGTTAAAATAAATGGAAAGTGGCAATAATCTACATCAGGGGTGGATAACCTGCGGCCCAAGGATCACATGCAGTCTAAGATTCTTTGTGGACTTCAACCATATGAAGAATGCTTGTCTGACATGTTAACTATATGTGGGCAGCCACACGCAGAAGAAAAGTGGCAGCAGATGAGGAGCAGTGCCTGGCAAGTACTAATGGTGCCTGTGGAGACATCTCTGGATGCCTTATACATCAGAAGAATGGGGTCTCTTAAATCATTTAATAGAAAGCAGTGTGTGAACTAGACAGGTGGCTTTCCATGTCCGAGGCTCTAATGTAGTTTATGGGAATTGTGAATCACTGGGTAGTAATCGTAACAACTCTGCTGGCATCACGGCATGGCCTCTCATCTCTCACACTATCTTACCCACTGCTCCAGGTCATGTTGCAGTTTCTGTTTCTTGCCAGCGCCATATTCTGTGCCTCTGCTCTCTGCATGCTTCCTGGTTGTGTGTATAGAGGGGTGGCGCCTGAACTCTCTGGTTCTTATAGGAATCAGGTGCACTTCTCTAATCTGTTCCTGACCAATTACCAAGAGGCCTCCAGTATGTAGTGCAGCTCCACCCAGTGGACTGGGCCTGTGCAATGTGTTAGCTCAGTTTGTGTTTAGCTTCTGAGTTTGCCAGGCCTTGTTCTGTGTTACTCCCTCTCTAGAGGCTTTTCTCTGTGTTTTTTCCTTGATCTTGTTGTCCGCCCGCCAGGAGGCAGAATATCCTGGTCCCTGTGTTTTTGTCCCTGTATCTTGTTCCATTGCCTTGTCTGTACTTTGTCCTACCTCTGTCTCCTTGTCTGTGGCTTCCTTCCCTGCTGTGTCTTTCCTTGTGTTCTCAGTCTGTTTATTCTCTGCACTCTTGCGGCTCTGCCTGCTCTGTACCTTTGTGGCTTTACGTCTGCTCCGCACGCATGTGGTTCTGCTCCATTCTACTCTGCTTAGCTTCTGCTGCTACAGTACTCTCTTGCTACAGCTTCTCTCTGCATTCCTTGCGGTTCTGCTCTGCTTTGCTGCTGCAGACACCTCTTGCTGCAGCTCCTCTCCACATTCCTTGTGGCTTCGCTCTGCTTAGCTTCTGCTGCTGCAGTTATCCCTTGCTGCAGCTCCTCTCCACATTCCTTGTGGCTCAGCTCTGCTTAGCTTTTGTTGCTACACTATCTCTTGCTGCTCTTCCGCTCCTTTCTGCAGCCTTGCACTCTTCCTGTGTGAACAGGTCCCAACCTGTTCTTTCATTCGCCTTTCCTCCTGGCTTGTTTCCGTTCCTGCATCTCCTGTGTGAACAGGTCCCAACCTGTTCCATCATTCGCCTTTCCTTCTGGCTTGTTTCCGTACCTGCATCTCCTGTGTGAACAAGTCCCAACTTGTTCCTTCATTCTCCTTCCCTTCTGGCTTGTTTCCGTACCTGCATCTCCTGTGTGAACAGGTCCCAACCTGTTACATCATTCGCCTTTCCTTCTGGCTTGTTTTCTTATCTGCACCTCCAGTGTGAACAGGTCCCTACCTGTTCCTTCCTACACCACACCGACCAGTCCTGTGTTCCTGCCGTTCCTGCTAGTCCAGTGTTCCTGCCAGCCTTGTGTTCTCTGCCATGCCTGCCAGCTCTGTGTTCTCTGCCATGCCTACCAGTCCTGTGTTTTCTGCTGTGCCTGCCAGCCCTGTGTTCTCTGCCGTGCCTGCCAGCCCTGTGTTCTCTGCTGTGTCTGCCAGCCTTGTGTTCTCTGCCGTGCCTGCCAGCCCTGTATTCTCTGCCGTGCCTGCCAGCCCTGTGTTCTCTGCCGTCTCTGCCAGCCCTGTGTCTCAGCCATGCCAGCCTACTCATTTGAGTTTCAGCCGTGTTCTTCTGCCAGTGCTGCCTGATGCCCCCACCTGTCCTAGTGTTCCTATTCTCCAAGTGGGATCAGCAGCCACAGTCAGACACTACCCTGGAGTAGCACCTGGCAGCTGCCTGCTTCACAAGCCTGACCTCACCATCAGAGGCTCCAGTGAAAGCCCAGGCAGCTGTCATAGTCACGCCCCTTCCTGGTTTGTGGTACAGTGGGGCAACAAACCCCCGAGCTCATGCCCACCAGTCAGGGCGTAAGCGTGACAGTAATAAAAAAAAAACACAATCTATTGTAGAGAGCCGTGTGCATGCATAACCTCTTCCTTTTTAAGATCTATGGAATGTTTGTTTATAAGGATTTAGAAGCGGATTTTACTGAACATCCAGAAAATTATCATATTTTTCAGATTATAAGATGCATATTCTTCCTCCAAATTTTTTGGGGAAAGGGGTGCGTCTTATAATCCAAATGTAGATGACCAGGGGGTGACTGCGGTGGAGCAGTGTCACTGCTGCAGGAAGCCAGTGGGAGTGGTGGCAGGAGTGGGCAATGTAGCAGGCCACAAGTTGGGAGGAGGGGGTGTTCGGCGGTGCAACACTGTGGGAGTCCCCGCACTTCCCATTCTTTTTACTATGGACTTCGGGAAAATGGTGGCCATTTTCCTGAAGTCCACCACAGTGAAAAGGAAGGGAACTGCGGGGACTCCCGCAGTCTCACACCGACGATCACCCCCTCCTCCCAGCCCAGGGCCCGCAGCATTATCCTACTCTTGCTAACAGCTTCCTGCAGCAGCGACTCTACTTCCTGTGACCTTACGCCACCATGGTAAAAGCGGACTATAAATCACACCACTATTTTACTTTTAAAAAATTAGTTTTTCTTGTTTTCTCCCCAATTTTGGCACGTCTTATGGTCTGGTGCGTCTTATAGTCCGCAAAATACGGTAATGTTTCAACTACTCTTTGAATAAGCCTCATATTAGTGTTACTGGGAAATGTTCAAAATTACAGAAAAAAAACAGCTTATTCCATCAAAATCAGTTGAAAGCTTATTCAAAGAGTATTTGCACCGTTTTTGATGCAAAATCTAATTCTAAATCCTCCTCAAAAAAACTCATTGTGAACTAGTAGGTGCCACCAATTGATGTCCCCTACATTACAGTGCTGATTTTTGGAGATGAGAGTCCCTTAGGTAGAATTTGTATCTATTAGACATATATGGTATATACTTTTGATATGCCACAAAAATCACAGAAGGTAATATCCCTTTAATTTTTATGTATTGTTTCAGTATGAAAATGTGGCCCTTGGACCAAAAATGGTTGTGCACCCCTGACCTACGTAGAGTTGCAACTACAAGAATTTGAACCGCTTTTTTGCTTGTATAATAAAAGGCAAAAGCCAAAGAGGTAGAAAGGTTCCTTCTGTGACCTCTGAAAACAAAGAAAAAACAATGCTGTCATTCTTGACATTGTTAAAAATTGTAACTAGTTTATATGACAAGAAGAAAGGTAAAAGATCATTACACCTGTCATCTAAGACTAATGTTCAACATAAGAACAGAGGCCGAAAAATGTCAAAGCTGACAATTTCCACTATTGTGGCTCAAGGCTGAAAATTCTTGAATTTGCTAAATACCGTACTATTGGGTAATTTCACAGCGTGGGATATTTCAAAAGCTCAGCATCTAAGTGTGGTCGATCTGACCACGAGTGAGAAACTATTCTTGGTGAGCGGCATTCCCAGGACTTTTAGGGCTCATTCATAGGTCAGTTTTTCTTGTATGAGCTCTATGAATGTTTTTCTCAGATAGAACTCGTACCTATTATAATCTAAGGAGTTGTTCACGTCTACACATTTTTGTGGACTGAGCGGCACCACAACTTGGAGACTAGTCTGCAAGTCGATGGGTCTGTGAAAAAAATCAGACATTGCTCAGGTGCCATCAGTGGGCTGTAACATGCACCAGCAGTGCGAGCGACCTGGGGCACCACAGCACCCATGCAGCAAGCCTGCAGACCACCCCACCCCACAAGTGTACAATGGTTCTGGACTATAATACTGCCATGAACCACCAACCTAAAAGGTTTCCAAGATATGTATGAAAAAAAAAGAAAATTAGTAATTTTGCAATTTTAACACTGACCACTAGGGCTATTTTAGACTTCTGTCATTTGAGGAAAAATTTTCAGCAGACTCATTATCATCAGAGGCAGCATTACAATGACAGGTAACCTCTATCACAGCTAATCCACCAATCACAATAAGTGAAGTAACAACTGACCCTACTCGATTTCCCATCACAATGACCGTTGTACATTGGATGATTAAATACAAAAGATAGGTTTGGGGTCTGAACATTATGGCTAATGTATATGTGGGTTTCCTTAAAAAATAAAATAAAATAAGAAGTTAGAGTGAAAAAAGACCCAGTGGTCATTGTGAAAATTGCAAGTTTTCAGTTTTTTAAATAAAAATTGTGATATGGAAAAAAAAGTTACAAAATTAAAAAAAAATTACACAAAAGTCTTATTTATGCAATAGGTAATTTTCTGACAAATTCCCCTTAATTGGGGCCTTCACATCCAGCTTTGGTGCAAGCAATTCTGTATGGCTGATCCCAAGGATAGTCTGATTTTCAACATTTCATTTGGCCTTCACCGCAGACGTCCTGGAGTTTTTGCTGGACAGTGGAGCGAGTTGAGGGTGCAGGGTTGCCACGTCACTCAACAGTGTCAGTTATTACATGTCTCAAGCTGGTAACTCCCTTCTCATTTATAATAAGCCCTGGAGGCAGATTCTCAGGGAGATCTACAGTGTTTTGCGAAAGTGTTCGGCTCCCTGAAACTTTTCAACCTTTTCCCACATATCATGCTTCAAACATAAAGATATCAAATGAAAATTTTTGCTGAAGAATCAACAACAAGTGGACACTGTGAAGTTGAACAAAATTTATTGGTTATTTTAAATTTTGTGGAAATTCAAAAACTGAAAAGTGGGGCGTGCAATATTATTCATCCCCTTCACTCCAGAAGTTCATTGTGGATCTCTGAATGATCCATTGTTGTCCTAAATGCCTAATGATGATAAATATAATCCACCTGTGTGTGATCAAGTCTCCGTATAAATGCACCTGCTCTGTGATAGTCTCAGGGTTCTGTTTGAAGCACAGAGAGTATCATGAAGACCAAGGAACACAACAGGCAGGTCCGTGATACTGTTGTGGAGAAGTTTAAAGCCGGATTTGGATACAAAATGATTTCCAAAACTTTATACATCCCAAGGAGCACTGTGCAAGAGATCATATTGAAATGGAAGGAGTATCATATCACTGCAAATCTACCAAGATCCGGCCGTCCCTCTAAACTTACATCTAAAACAAGGAGAAGACTGATCAGAGATGCAGCCAAGAGGCCCATGATCACTCTGGATGAACAGCAGAGATCTACAGCTGAGGTGGGACAGTCTGTCCATAGGACAATAATCAGTCGTACATTGCACAAATCTGGCCTTTATGGAAGAGTGGCAAGAAGAAAGCCATTTCAAACATGTGGAAGAAGGTGCTCTGGTCAGATGAAACCAAAATCGAACTTTTTGGCAACAATGCCAAATGATATGTTAGGCGTAAAGGCAACACAGCTCATCACCCTGAACACACCATCTCCACTGTCAAACATGGAGGTGGCAGCATCATGGTTTGGGCCTGCTTTTCTTCAGCAGGGACAGAGAAGATGGTTAAAATTGATGAGAAGATGGATGGAGCCAAATACAGGACCATTCTTGAAGAAAACTTGTTGGAGTCTGCCAAAGACGTGAGACTGGGACGGAGATTTGTCTTCCAAGACAATGATCCCAAACATAAAGCAAAATCTACAATGGCATGCTTCACAAATAAACGTATCCAGGTGAGAGAATGACCAAGTAAAAGTCCAGACCTCAATCCAATCGAGAATCTGTGGAAAGAGCTGAAAACTGCTGTTCACAAACGATCTCCATCAAACCTCACTGAGCTCGAGCTGTTTGCCAAGGAAGAATGGGCAAGAATTTCAGTCTCTCGATGTACAAAACTGATAGAGACATACCCCAAGCAACTTGCAGCTGTAATCGCAGAAAAATGTGGAGCAACAAAGTATTAAGTTAAAGGGGCCGAATAATATTGCACGCCCCACTTTTCAGTTTTTGATTTTCCACAAAAATTTAAAATATCCAATAAATTTCATTCAACTTCACATGTGTGTTCCACTTGTTGTTGATTCTTCACCAAAAATTTACATTTGGTATCTTTATGTTTGAAGCATGATATGTGGGAAAAGGTTGAAAAGTTCCAGGGAGCCGACTACTTTCGCAAGGCACTGTACTGTACGTCCGACCCATAGCTCTTAACAGATCGCAGAGATCAAGGTATCATTTTATTCAACTTTCTATGACCTACATACCCATATAGACAGCTCAGTAGGGTTGATCCTAATGACAGTTGCCCTTTAAAATCGGTACAAGATAAGAAAATTGATGTATACTCTTTTAGGTATATTTGTCCATAAAAATCTTTATGGATGTGGCTACTTTGATATTTTATTGCAGTCGTATTTCTTTATTTTCTAACTTGTTCATCTTAGAGGCAGCAGCGATCAATACTGATCCCTAGACTAAACACTCAGAACAGAAGTCTCAGGACTTTCCACAAAGAAGTGAAAGGAACATTATCACATTATGTTACTCCCATTCTCACGTCTCATCCTTATTTAATGTGCTACTAAATACATTACCGCAATGAAGAAGAAGACTTAATTTATTTAGTACAAGTCGCTATGCCAATGGCTATCATTTATTATAATGGCAAGCTGATTGTACGTAATTAGCAAGGCACTGACGCCTGACACTGAATTGTGCCATTGAATAGCTGAGAGGGCTGACCCGAGTTCAGATGTTGGAACCCTGCACAGAATATCAGGGTGGCAGAGCTTACATGCTGAAATAGAACACTTTTTTTACTTTGAATTTTATTTGTTCCCTATATTATGGAGGGCAGCCATTTAGCCGGAGCTTTTGCAAAAACTTTCTTTTACGGAAGGCCCCTTTAAAATATTATTTAAAAAAAAATCTCCTTGAAATATATGTAAGAATACGAGAAGGACATGCCCAGGAGCATGTGCTGAGGGCGAAGACAGGGGCAGATATACTTCCGATGCAGCTGGTGCCGCTGTAACGGGGCCCAGAGGTGGGTAAGGGTCCCGCTAACCTAGATGTCCATCCGAGGATGTACATTCAGCTGAGATCTATTGCAGCTCAGAAATCCGCCAACTTCCTGCACTGAAATACAAGCCACCTGCCAATCAGCGTCTGAAAGCTGACATCAGCGCCCACGTCACAAGCTATGGAAGAGGACACCTCGCATCATGAGAGCGGGGGAATGTGAGTAGAATCCTTTGGGTTTTTTAACAATGTGTTGTAGAACAAGGGAACATTATTAATGTAAGGGGCCCAAGGTGGGGGACATACCGTGAAGGAGGCCAGGATTAACAACATGAAGGGGCACAGTATGGGGGACATTATACAACGAAGGGGCCCAGGACAGGGGACATTATACCATGAAGAAGCCCAGGTTAGGGGATATTATTACAGGAACGGCCAGAATGGGGACATTATTATATGGGGGTGAACGCATATGTCTTTATAGGATCTAGAAAACTACAAGGGCCCATATAAGGTCCAATGTTATAAGGGGCAGTAAGCTGCAGTAATATACATAAGGAGAGGAGACTATGAACTCTCTTCTCGACCCTTTACAATCTGGTTTCCGCTCTTTACACTCCACTGAAACTGCCCTCACTAAAGTCTCTAATGACCTAATAACAGCTAAATCCAAAGGTCATTGCTCCCTGCTGATTCTCCTGGATCTCTCTGCCGCATTTGACACTGTGGATCACCAGCTCCTTCTCACTATGCTCCGCTCCATAGGCCTCAAGGACACAGCCCTCTCCTGCTTCTTCTACCTCTCTGACCACTCCTTCACTGTATCTTTTGCCGTCTCCTCTTCCTCTCCTCGTCCCCTTGCTATCGGGGTTCTGCAGGGCTCAGTCCTAGTCCTCCTCCTCTTCTCTCTATACACAGCCCCTATTGGACAAACAATCAGCAGATTTTGGTTCCAGTATCATCTCTATGCTGACAACACCCAATTATACACTTCTTCCCCTGACATCACCCCACTCTAATTCAAAATACCAAGGATTGTCTGTTTGCTGTCTCTAACATCACGTCCTCCCTCTACCTGAAACTAGATCTCTCCAAAACGGAACTTCTTGTGTTTCTCCCTTCTACTAACCTCACTCTACCCAACATCGAAATTACCCTGGAGGGTTCAACCGTAACTCCCAAGAAGCATGCCCACTGTCTTGGGATCATATTCAACACCGACCTTTCCTTTACTCCCTATATCCGATCACTCGCTCGCTCTTGTCACCTGCATGTTAAAAACATCTCCAGGATCTGACCTTTTCTCACCTTTGAAACTGCTAAGGGTACCGTCACACAGTGCAATTTTCATCGCTACGACGGCACGATTCGTGACGTTCGAGCGATATAGTTACGATATCGCAGTGTCTGACACGCTCCTGCGATCAGGGACCCCGCTGAGAATCGTACGTCGTAGCAGATCGTTTGAAACTTTCTTTCGTCGTCTAGTGTCCCGCTGTGGCGGCATGATCGCATGGTGTAACATATATCGTATACGATGTGCGCATAGTAACCAACGGCTTCTACATCGCACATACGTCATGAAATTATCGCTCCAGCGTCGTACATTGCAAAGTGTGACAGCAGTCTACGACGCTGGAGCGATATTGTTACGATGCTGGAGCGTCACGAATCGTGCCGTCGTAGCGATGAAAATTGCACTGTGTGACGGTACCCTAAGACTCTAAAGGTACCGTCACATTTAGCGACGCTGCAGCGATCTAGACAACGATGCCGATCGCTGCAGCATCGCTGTGTGGTCGCTGGAGAGCTGTCACACAGACAGCTCTCCAGCGACCAACGATGCCGAAGTCCCCGGGTAACCAGGGTAAACATCGGGTTACTAAGCGCAGTGTCGCGCTTAGTAACCCGATGTTTACCCTGGTTACCAGTGTAAATGTAAAAAAAAAAAACACTACATACTTACATTCCGGTGTTTGTCGCGTCCCCCGGCGTTCTGCTTCCCTGCACTGTGTAAGCGCCAGCCATAAAGCAGAGCGGTGACGTCACCGCTGTGCTCTGCTTTACGGCCAGCCAGCGCTGACAGTGCAGGGAAGCAGAACGCCGGGGGACGCGACAAACACCGGAATGTAAGTATGTAGTGTTTGGTTTTTTTTACATTTACACTGGTAACCAGGGTAAACATCGGGTTTCTAAGCGTGGCCCTGCACTTAGTAACCCGATGTTTACCCTCGTTACCAGTGAAGACATCGCTGAATCGGCGTCACACACGCCGATTCAGCGATGTCTGCGGGAGATCCAGCGACAAAATAAAGTTCTGGCCTTTCTGCTCCGACCAACGATGTCACAGCAGGATCCAGATCGCTGCTGCGTATCAAACACAACGATATCGCTATCCAGGACGCTGCAACGTCACGGATTGCTAGCGATATCATTGTTAAGTTGTTCAGTGTGACGGTACCTTTACTGTCGCTCTTATTCATTCTCGTCTGGACTACTGCAACTCTCTTCTGATCGGTCTCCCGCTTACCAAACTTTCTCCTCTCCAATCCATCTTGAATGCGGCAGCCAGAGTCATATTTCTGTTCAGCCGCTTCACCGATGCCTCCATTTTGTGCCAGTCATTACACTGGCTACCCATTCGCTACAGGGTCCAGTATAAACTCATCGCTCTCACCCACAAAGCTCTCCACAGTTCTGCACCACCTTATATCTCCTCTCTCATCGCCGTCTATCGCCCTACACGTGCCCTCCGTTCTACAAATGACCTAAGACTAACATCCCCTGTAATCCGAACCTCACACTTCCGTCTCCAAGACTTCTCTCATGCTGTGCCAGCTCTCTGGAATGCACTTCCCCAGACGATCAGACTGATACCTAGCCCCGACCTATTCAAGCGCGCTTTAAAAACCCATCTGTTCAAACAAGCCTACCACATCAAGTACTCAGTAAACTAACTTTGCCCTGTTCCCTCCTTCCAAATATTATCTGCATGTGAATCTGCACCCTACTACTCATCTGTCTCCACACCCTCCATGCACACGATCGATAACTGCACTTGATACTTGACTATTGCACTTAAACACACGGGCTGATGACCGGATCATGCAGCTTTATATGAAAATCCCTATTTAGTATAATTACCAGACCTGAAATAACAAGCACTTCTCACCTATTGTGTCCCCCCATTTCCTTGTAGATTGTAAGCTTGCGAGCAGGGACCTCACTCCTAATGTCACTGTTTAAATTGTCTTAACTTGTACTGAATTTATTGTCTGTACATGTCCCCGCTTAATTGTAAAGTGCTGCGGAATATGTTGGCGCTATATAAATAAAAATTATTATTATTATTATATACAGCTCTGGCAAAAATTAAGAGACCACCACATCAAAACGAAGTCATGGCAGCTCAATCTCCAGACCTGAACCCCATTGAAAACCTCTGAAATGTAATCAAGAGGATGATGGATAGTCACAAGCCATCAAAGAAGAACTGATTACATTTTTGCGCCAGAAGCAGTGCGAAAGACTGGTGGAAAGCATGACAAGACGCATGAAAGCTGTGATTAAAAATCATGGTTATTCCACAAAATATTGATTTCTGATCTCTTCAAGAGTTAAAACATTAGTATTGTTGTTTCTACATGATTATGAACGTGTTTTCTTTGCATTATTTCAGGTCTGAAAGCACTGTATTTTTATTTTTTTTACCATTTTTCTTTGTCAGAAAAAAATACAAAATGTATTGCTTCGAAATGCTTCAGTAGATTATAAAATAAAAGAACAATTTACATTTTACTTAAAAGTATGCCTATAAAGAGAAAAATCAGACAAACTGAGCATTTTGCATTGGTCTCTTAATTTTTTCCAGAGCTGTATATTCAATATATATATATACAGTATATACACACACACAAATTGCACAAACAGGATATATAGTCTCTCCCCTACCTGGTGGAATCATGTATTATCTGTCTGCGATGTTAGCGCTCATTGTAATGATTCATTTTCTGACTCCATCTTTCTCTGTGCAGAAAGCTTGGAGCTAAAGGATTTGGAACAAAGAGAACTGAATGAATGAGATGAATTAAATAATGATCAGAAAGTGAAAGAACAATAAGAATGAGAGGTCTTTAGTAAGCGAGAGGGAATAGAAGAGGAATATTCCTGACAGACTTTTATAATTGATGAGTGAGAGTTTTATTATTTACATTTGCAATTATAATTAAGTACCCCATTGTAAATTAGGTTTATTAACGAGTTGCACAAACGTTCTGCTGTTTGCAATAAACTAGAGATCAATGAATATATTCGAGTGGAACTAAATTCTACTCGAATTTTTCAGAACTCCATATTTGCCAAAATGTAGATTTTTTTTTTGTAATTCGCTTTCGCTGTCCACCATTTTATTAAACTGCATCATTCCCCTCTCTGGCCCCTCTGCTCCTCACCATCACCTGTCCGGTCTCCATCTGATTCCCGCTGCAACTGTTAAAAACTCCCAGGTCTCTTTAACAGACATAGGGTTTCCAACTCTGATGAGATCTGGGATGGTTCTCTGTGAGTGCATGTAAGGTCCCACCGCACATCATGATGTCATGGCATTGTGACCTTTTGTGGGCTTGCTCAGAAATATCTCAGATGAGAGGGGAAAGCTGTAAGGCTACGTTCACACTAGCGTTCCGCTAGTGTGCGTCGCCTTAGCGTCGGGCGACGCAGCGGCGACGCACGCGTCATGCGCCCCTATGTTTAACATGGGGGACGCATGCGTTTTTGTGTGTTGCGTTTTGCAACACTTGCGTCTTTTTTGCCGCTAGCGTCGGACCAAGAAAACGCAACAAGTTGCATCTTTCTTGCGTCCGATTTTCGGCAAAAAACGACGCACGCGTCGCAAAACGCAGCGTTTTTGCGTGCGTTTTGCTGCGTTTTTGTGTGCGTCGTGCGTTGCGTCGCCGACGCAGCGGCGCGCAACGCTAGTCTGAACGTAGCCTAAGGTGAGTAAAAAGATTTTTTTTTTTACATATTACGATTTTGTTTATTATGCTCTGGGGTCTGTAGACACATTGGCGTAGAGAATAACTTCTCTGCAAATTGAATTTCCAAGCAAAAAAACATGCGAATAGGCAAGATCGAATTTTGCATGATGCACTCATCTCTACAATAAAACAAACAAAAAATATACAGGTCAACACAACTAATATAACAAGTGTTTTCTCCAAATTCAGCATAAAATTACACTGTTGCTCATTACTGCAATCTCTGAATTATTCACCGGGTTGATGTCAAGAGTTAATTGTACTTAGCAGAGCATCGGCATGCTTTACTGTAGGCAGGGTGATCAGATCAGCATATGCTTTTGTTACACATCTGTCCTGGGTATCCTGAGCTCTACTTCTTTCCCTGGGTCTGCAGCCCTCTGTTGTGTTCCATGTTGGGTTTGCAAGTTGCCCGACATGGATCAATTACATAATCTCCTTAGACAGATTTAAGGCCCATTAAGACACAGCAGTGTCTTGGGATTGAGTCTATATGTATGGTGTGCTCCACCTTATGCCCATATTGTGCTTTACTAGCTTCCATCCTTGGTAGGTTCCATTTCATCCATCCTACTGATCCTGAAATTCTGGAGTATGCCAAGTTCTGGTGAGCCGAACAGCTTCTTTATTTCTTCTGTAGAAATAGAACTGATCCACAGGCCTGAAAAGATTCAAGTTTGTTTCATCACTATACAGAACAGAATCCCAAAGCTTCCGTAGCTTATTTACACGACTTGACCATATTGGAGACAACTTTTCTTGTGCTTTTGGGTCAGTAGAGGAGATTTCTTGGATTCTGGCCATGGAGACATTCAGCATTTAGTACGTGTCTTATTGTGTCTATATGCCGTCAAATCTTGCCATCACTCTTGGGTTTTTGGCCACCTGCCTCCTTGGATCTCTGGTGGCAGCCAATGACAGCTTCCACTTTCTGCCACGTGAAGGCAGAGTAGCCAGTGTTCCTCTGATTCCAGCTATATCTTTAGGAACCATCAATGCCGTTCTATGTTTTTTGAATATTTTTTATTGTTTGAACAAGACAATGATCTCTTCTTTTAACTGTTTGGACCATTCTCTTGACAAACCAAATCTGTCACTTTCCTGGAGGCCATTGCTCATGAGGAAAGGGATAAGATTCCTCAGGATTGCTGCCAGAAGCTGGTGTCTAATTATGCATCATATCTGCAGCAGGTCATAACAGCCAGAGGGGTTCTACTAAGTACAAGAGACACTCATCATGAATGGGTTTAATAATTCTGAGACTGCACTAGTTGTTAGTGGCATTGTGTGTTGAATTTGTAGGAAGCACTTGCTATATTAATTGTGTTGAGGTCTTTAAATTGTTCTTGTTATTTGGTTTATTGCAAACAGCAGAAAGTTTGGCTTGTAAATTTTGCTAGTTATCCTCAATTTCAATCAGGGTTAAACAATTTTGATTGCAACTGAATACATACAGTACATTCGACTGTAAACATATAAGGGTGTAGACCCGAAGCCCCCTGACACATATGAAGATATCAGCATTATAAATGATAAATGATGGGGATGGCTGCTTCGTCTTTCTTATAGGATCTTAGAGGGTCTTGTGGAGAACATACTAAAAAAAATTCAAATGTTGGTCCGACTCCGGTTTAAACCCCTGACCCCAAAGATACAAGGTGACTGTAGTAATAAACCCGTACTGTATTTTGAAAGATGTAAAAACAATTTTGTCAGTTAGTGTGTAAATTATCAGGGGCTAATTTTTAGGTTATAACCTGATTTAGCCAATATTTAACAACTTGTAAAGTTTATGTGTGTTTGTTACACTATAGAGGGGAAAGTGGGAGGTCGACAAGGGTTTCCTGACCATGTCCTTGTCATGTAATAGAGGCATTTCAGTTCTTATTCTTTCTTCAAAATTTGCTCCTACTTACACTTTCTAAACTTTCTAAAACTGCCGCAGGGCCTGGAATGTACTGTACCTGTCAATCAGCACGAGAATGACGGCTACAAATCACATAAATCCTCTTAAGAAAATTAGTGTAAAGTGCATAATAATGCCTACACTGAAAGGTTTGCACAGATGAAACATACAACTATACACAACAAAAAATGTGTGTTTTTACCCTTAACATTGGGATTAATTACCATGAAAAATTAAGATAAAAACACAATCGTAATATACTGGGGGATTTCATGCCAATATATTTATCATAATCCCACAATCAATATACTACTGTCATTGACATTATCAAAAGAAATGAACTTGAGTATAAGTTGTGTAGGAGAATGTTCACACTGGCCATTAAACAGACAAAACCTGAGCTAGAAACAAAATGAACATATACCCTGCTGTAAGAGAGCTGTCACACAGACAGCTCTCCAGCGACCAACGATTCCAAAGTCCCCGGGTAACCAGGGTAAACATCGGGTTACTAAGTGCAGGGCCGCGGTTAGTAACCCGATGTTTACCCTGGTTACCATTGTAAATGTAAAAAAACAAACACTACATACTTACATTCCCGGTGTCTGTCACGTCTCCCGGCGTCCGCTTGCCTGCACTCCTCCAGCATCCTGTGTAAGCGCCAGCCGTAGAGCAGAGCGGTGACATCACTGCTGTGCTCTGCTTTACGGCCGGCCGGCACTGACACAGGATGCAGGAGGAGTGCAGGGAAGCGGACGCCGGGGGACGTGACAGGCACCGGAATGTGAGTATGTGTTTTTTTTTTTTACATTTACAATGGTAACCAGGGTAAACATCGGGTTACTAAGCGCGGCCCTGCGCTTAGTATCCCGATATTTACCCTGGTTACCAGTGAACACATCGCTGGATCGGCGTCACACACGCCGATCCAGCGATGTCAGCGGGTGATCCAGCGACCAAATAAAGTTCTGGACTTTCAGTGACGACCAGCGATGTCACAGCAGGATCCTGATCGCTGCTGCGTGTCAAACACAACGATATCGCTATCCAGTACGCTGCAACGTCACGGATCACTATCGTTATCGTTGTAATGTTGTTCAGTGTGACGGTACCTTAAGTAAGTAAAAAGCAATAAATGACAGGTGTTTAGTAAACACTGTTTTTGAGAAAAAACCATCCCACCAGCGCCAAGGTGTACCCAGTTGACACAGTCCTACTCTCTAGTATTAAAACCTTACTATGTGTCAAAAATGACATCAATGTGATGAAGGGCCAAGCAGGACTGGGCATTAGGCTTATATACAGTGGGGCAAAAAAGTATTTAGTCAGTCAGCAATAGTGCAAGTTCCACCACTTAAAAAGATGAGAGGCGTCTGCAATTTACATCATAGGTAGACCTCAACTATGGGAGACAAACTGAGAAAAAAAAATCCAGAAAATCACATTGTCTGTTTTTTTAACATTTTATTTGCATATTATGGTGGAAAATAAGTATTTGGTCAGAAACAAACAATCAAGATTTCTGGCTCTCACAGACCGGTAACTTCTTCTTTAAGAGTCTCCTCTTTCCTCCACTCATTACCTGTAGTAATGGCACCTGTTTAAACTTGTTATCAGTATAAAAAGACACCTGTGCACACCCTCAAACAGTCTGACTCCAAACTCCACTATGGTGAAGACCAAAGAGCTGTCAAAGGACACCATAAACAAAATTGTAGCCCTGCACCAGGCTGGGAAGACTGAATCTGCAATAGCCAACCAGCTTGGAGTGAAGAAATCAACAGTGGGAGCAATAATTAGAAAATGGAAGACACACAAGACCACTGATAATCTCCCTTGATCTGGGGCTCCACGCAAAATCCCACCCCGTGGGGTCAGAATGATCACAAGAACGGTGAGCAAAAATCCAAGAACCACGCGGGGGGACCTAGTGAATGAACTGCAGAGAGCTGGGACCAATGTAACAAGGCCTACCATAAGTAACACACTACGCCACCATGGACTCAGATCCTGCAGTGCCAGACGTGTCCCACTGCTTAAGCCAGTACATGTCCGGGCCCGTCTGAAGATTGCTAGAGAGCATTTGGATGATCCAGAGGAGTTTTGGGAGAATGTCCTATGGTCTGATGAAACCAAACTGGAACTGTTTGGTAGAAACACAACTTGTCGTGTTTGGAGGAAAAAGAATACTGAGTTGCATCCATCAAACACCATACCTACTGTAAAGCATGGTGGTGGAAACATCATGCTTTGGGGCTGTTTCTCTGCAAAGGGGCCAGGACGACTGATCTGGGTACATGAAAGAATGAATGGGGCCATGTATCGTGAGATTTTGAGTGCAAACCTCCTTCCATCAGCAAGGGCATTGAAGATGAAACGTGGCTGGGTGTTTCAACATGACAATGATCCAAAGCACACCGCCAGGGCAACGAAGGAGTGGCTTCGTAAGAAGCATTTCAAGGTCCTGGAGTGGCCTAGCCAGTCTCCAGATCTCAACCCTATAGAAAACCTTTGGAGGGAGTTGAAAGTCCGTGTTGCCAAGCGAAAAGCCAAAAACATCACTGCTCTAGAGGAGATCTGCATGGAGGAATGGGCCAACATACCAACAACAGTGTGTGGCAACCTTGTGAAGACTTACAGAAAACGTTTGACCTCTGTCATTGCCAACAAAGGATATATTACAAAGTATTGAGATGAAATTTTGTTTCTGACCAAATACTTATTTTCCACCATAATATGCAAATAAAATGTTAAAAAAACAGACAATGTGATTTTCTGGATTTTTTTTTCTCAGTTTGTCTCCCATAGTTGAGGTCTACCTATGATGTAAATTACAGACGCCTCTCATCTTTTTAAGTGGTGGAACTTGCACTATTGCTGACTGACTAAATACTTTTTTGCCCCACTGTAGCTTCCCATTGCTGGGTATCCACAGTTGTGCCCCGGTCCACAGTGGACATTGGACCAGCTCAGTGCGAATCTCATTGCTCAACCCTATCTGGCACTCCAGCTGACCTAATTGGGGGACGTCTTGATTGACTAGACATTACCCTTGCAGCAGCTACCTATGTAATACAAACTATGGATCTCCATTCTTGGTTCTGCGTGAGGGACTCACCTGTCATGACTATCAAAGCAAATTCACACGGGTAACGTACAAACCAGGATACAAATACCTGAAACTGACAAGTTCCTGTCCAGATTAGGAAAAAAACTTCTCTGACCCTTTGCTGTCCCTGCCAGACCGCCGTGGTTGGCACCCTAAGATAATGTAATGCCCCCCCCCCCACTCAATGGCGGCTTACCCTTAATGTCCTTAGAGCTCATATGATCGTTAGAGTACCAGTTCACCAAAGAATAATGGACTTACCACACAAAACAACCACAACCAACACAAACTGCAGCAAAGTAAATGACTCCAACAAGTCTATAACCAGCAGGAAACACCAGAGGGGGAAGGTATTTAAAGCTGCACCCGAAAGGTGATAGGACAGACAAACAGAGTAAATGAGAAACACCTGTTACCCAAAATCAACCAAAAAAAGATAACAGAACCAAGGATTTGAATCCAGAAGCATGACAGCACCTCTATGATGTTAAAATGTCCTATTAGGTCATAAATTGACTAAGATCGATTTAATGAGGCAGTTCCTTCAATCCAGGTCTTCATAGATGTCAAATATTTCAGATTATTGGATGATAATAGAGAATATATTACATAAACCATCAAAAGAACATGATGCACTAATGTTTGTCATCTGAGCCTACTGAAGGACTAAGTAAGCCATAGTGATTTCTGTATCTATAGGTTGTAAATATGTCCTGGACTATCAGAATATTCTGGGCTATCACATGTGACATTAAAAAAAATATTGTAAATTGCCTTCATGGTTCTTATGTTTGATTCTCATAATTAGAGACTAATTATACAGTAATTTTGCAAGATAAAGTAAAAGAATCCTGTTTTTTGGAGGGTTATATTGAGTCATACTGCTATCCTGTGTGCACAGTGACCTGACATCTCGCACCCCTGGTCAATACAGGTATAATATCAGCGTGTTCCTGGGTCTGGGCGACTGCAGACATATGTTCTGTATTCTCCGACTTCTGGAGTGATTAGAGAAGCTGCACAAACAGTTTTTTTTTTTCATTTTCCTTTAACAAAGTGAAGGTGTGATTTTCTCAGGTTCGGTGAGAATATACACACATATTTTTACAAACCAATCTGTTTCTCTGTAGATTAATGTCCGCAGGGTTTGTGAGTCTATGTGAGGTGTTGGAGTCATACCATGAAATTCTGAACAGAGAGAGAGAAAATAAAGTACAAGCAACAGAAAGTCAATGTCAGGCCAAAAGGAGCTTCATATCATAGAAGGGATAGTCTACACGTACAGTTGGGAAAGTACTGCTCAAGAACAGTTGTGGCACCACAAGACCCCGCGAGGACTACGAACTAAAACCTATATGCATGCTGAAATGTTCACTGTCATGTAGACCTGTCAATGACAATACTACAGAGAGTAAATGTCAAGCTTTCTCTTCCTACAGTGCCAGCTGGCCTTAAGAAAGCCTTACTGCTAAGAAATCGAATGTAGAGCAGAGGTGTTACATGAGAGGGAGGCCCAGAGAAGTTGCCCCAGGTACCAAATTATGTGCAAAATTTCACCCCTCTCTCCTTCCCCATTGGCAAGTTAGCCAGAGCTCTACATCACTTCATCTTGGAGTGGTGCCCGGGCACAGTGAGTGCCTGCCTGGTGAGAAGAATCAGCACTTAGAACAATGAACTAAGCTTTGTGAATTTGTGTGCTGCCTATGCAGAGTGCAGCAGCTGATGACAAACTCCTCTTGACTTCTGCTCTCTGCATAAATAGTGAAAATGTAGAATCCTTTGCACTCTACATGTGCTGCCCTGCGATCTCCTGCAGCTCTTTCTCTCTGTAATTTAGTGAGGGTAGTGGCAGGGGCCTGCCTGGGAGGGCTGTCACGAATTTAATAAAAAAGTGTCTTCTGAAAAATAAAACCCAGTAACATTATACACTTGACTCTTTTCCATACTTTTTATAACACCAAATAGTAACGATGAGCAAATTATTTGATTTAATGAAATTGGCAAATTCAAATCATTTGTGCCTTGATTAATGCAAACCAGCAAAAAATGGCAGCTAACTTTTTACATATTGCAAAGGGTTGCATCAGTCACAAAAGGCTAACATAACCTCAGGCATAATGACTTTCAGCTATCATAGACTGTATAAAAGTTGTGGCAGAGAATGCAGCAGTCATTATATGTTGTACAGCTGCAGTAGTGAAGAAGATTGGAGTAATAATCTTGGAATAACACAGAAATGTAATTTACAGGGGAGAGAAAGATAGAAGTGCTATGATATGGCATAGCTGCCAATTGTCCCACTGTATTTGAATTACAATAACAAATGTTAATGTATTTTCTTCATTCCTAATGCACTAGAATGCAGCAGCAAGACAGCACAATAGTTGTTTTTTTTTTTTTAAATGAAATTAGTGTCTGCCAGAGTCATTGTGCTTGGTTGTCACAAGTCAAACATTTCAAAAACCTGACTGTCACATCCAAACATAGACTAAGTGTGAACAGGTGCTGAACCTAGAGTCGCCAACTCGTATACAGTCAAGTAAATAAGGCAGCACACTGCAGCGCTAAAACATGCAAACATGAAACACGAAAATTGAACTGCATTACTGCACTAGAAATATGAAAAATGACAGCGTTTAGCGCATAAAAATGGCCAATTTTATGTGTACCTGGTAGCCACTTTACGGCATCTCTCTTATACCAGGTCCTACACTTGCCTTTCCTCGCTGAGAATAAACGTCTCCATCTGAATGGGTACCTGAGAAACCTCTTCTTAGACTAAAATTCTCTCTCTCTGTGGAGGGGTATTGGACCTGCTGTAATTAAAACACCTGTGGCTAAGAGGCGGCGTGCTCGGTCAGAAGGCTAAAGAAGACATTTCAAAAACCTGACCGTCACATCCAAACATAGACTAAGTGTGAACAGGTGCTGAACCTAGAGTCGCCAACTCGTCAAGTAAATCAGGCAGCACACTGCAGCGCTAAAACATGCAAACATGAAACACGAAAATTGAACTGCATTACTGCACTAGAAATATGAAAAATGAGAGCGTTTAGCGCATAAAAATTGCCGTAAAGTGGCTACCAGGTACACATAAAATTGGCCATTTTTATGCGCTAAACGCTCTCATTTTTCATATTTCTAGTGCAGGAATGCAGTTCAATTTTCGTGTTTCATGTTTGCATGTTTTAGCGCTGCAGTGTGCTGCCTTATTTACTTGGTTGTCACAAGTGACTGCACTGAATTTTTATATACCTTGTGCAGTCCTTTTTTGTGAAGGAGGAAATAATTGTTTTTTAAAAATACAAAAGAAAACTTCCCTATAATGAGACAGTTACCTCATAAAGTGTGCGTGTTGCAAGAAAATTATGTTTTGCACATCTGTTTTCTTAGTCAAATTTAATCTGTATATGCCACATCAGTACAATGCCTGGTTGCAGGTGCTGACCTTTTTGGACATGTACCTACCTAGCTTTTCGTATCATGTCATTTTGTGGAAAGGAGTTAAATTTTGGTAAAAAATGTTAAAAATTAAAAAATTGTAGACTACTATCTGTGCTTGTCTGTTTTGGCACACCTGGTTTACTAGCATTCTTTATGATTTTGTGAAAAACTTTTCCAAAAACACAAAAGGACTACTCTAGCATGCCCTTATTCATATGTATATGGCTTCACATGGTGGATTCAGCCCCCTCCGTAAGCCCTCACAGCCGTCAGATGTGCGCACTAATCACATCCAAGGTGGTTGCTATAGAAGTCCTAAAAATTAGACGTCTTCCTGATTAAATTTCAAGGTGTCTGGTGCAGATATCTTTTTTCCTTGTGTTCCTGCTTTATGCGATGCAGCTTCCATGTCATGTAATATTACTTCATTGCTTCAACAGCACTTATTCGGTGAGATTTAATTTTCCATCTGCACATTTTCCACAAGAGCAGATACTTCTTTCTTCTTCATATCTGATAAACAAGTTGATGAAAGTCTTCTTGCCCCCAGTGCACCTGTTATCACATCCTGCATTCCTGCTACTCGAATCTCTGAATGAGTCATGGCAGCAAACAAGACAAAAATATTGAAATCAAAGGTATCCGCGAAGTGCTTCATAAAAAAATGTGTTATTGGAAAGTGCGATGCAGCGATGCAAATAAGTTCTGAGGGGTAAAGTGCACCTGTTATGGGGCAGTGCACCACATACATTAGTGTCTTCAGGATACCAGAGACATTCAAACACTTTGTCTTACAACAGCAATCCTTGTCCGTGGCTCTCAGACCACGTCATATGGTTCTGGCAGGAACCTGTTCTTTCAACCAGAAGTACAACCTTCCTTTTAGGACACAAGGATGAGAACTCTTATGATGCATCTGTTGCAAACTTGAAGGGTTATTCCCAAAATTACAATATGGTCTTATAATATCATGCACATCCATTAATTCATTTTATTCATCTGTGCCCAATGTAGGTCATTTTTAAATCTGCCATATTTAGCACATATCTCCCCCAAAAGAGGAGCAGAGGAGCACCAAGAAGCTGTTTTGTTTTGGTCAAGGTGATTAGATGCGAGGTGAGGGCAATTGGCTAAATCTTTGTCCCGCGTAACGGAAGACCCATCAACCACCTCTCAATGGCCCAAAAGAGAAGCAGAGGAGCACCAAGAAGCTGTTTTGTTTTGGTCAAGATGATTAGATATGAGGTGAGGGCAATTGGCTAAATCTTTATCCCGGGTAACGGAAGACCCATCAACCACCTCTCAATGGCCCAAAAGAGGAGCAGAGGAGCACCAAGAAGCTGTTTTGTTTTGGTCAAGGTGATTAGATGCGAGGTGAGGGCAATTGGCTAAATCTTTGTCCCGAGTAACGGAAGACCCATCAACCACCTCTCAATGGCCCAAAAGAGAAGCAGAGGAGCACCAAGAAGCTGTTTTGTTTTGGTCAAGATGATTAGATATGAGGTGAGGGCAATTGGCTAAATCTTTGTCCCGGGTAACGGAAGACCCATCAACCACCTCTCAATGGCCCAAAAGAGGAGCAGAGGAGCACCAAGAAGCTGTTTTGTTTTGGTCAAGGTGATTAGATGCGAGGTGAGGGCAATTGGCTAAATCTTTGTCCCGAGTAACGGAAGACCCATCAACCACCTCTCAATGGCCCAAAAGAGGAGCAGAGGAGCACCAAGAAGCTGTTTTGTATTGGTCAAGGTGATTAGATATGAGGTGAGGGCAATTGGCTAAATCTTTGTCCCGGGTAACGGTAGACCCATCAACCACCTCTCAATGGCCCAATGTTGTAAATGTTTCCGGAATATATCTAGGCAATTCTGAATGATAACTCTTTCCAAAATATCTACTAAGAATTCTGGACTGAATCTCAGTCATGTTTCCTGCTGGTTCTCTGTGTTAGATCATCCCCACATAGGACAGGGTTGCTACACATGAAGAATAACTGCGAGCGATGACATAGCCAAATCATCCTTTTGTTGTGTAGATTTACAGGTAGTCATAAATTGGCACAGACAATTCGAGGTCTCTTTGATGTTCGGACATATATTTTCATGCTGCTTTGTGGTAGCCATTTGTCATCACAGTCTTAATATATTACTCGTATTCCATCATTAGGTCCACGGAAGAGTCTGAGTCAATCATACAAATCATTTTCAGCCTGGGAGCAATAATTCTTGTTGTGGTTGTGTTTTTTACTTTGGGGTTTTGCTACAAATCTTCATAATTACCGTCTAGTCCCAGGATGGGAGTTGACTTGATTTACTGGTCTCCACAGTCAGGAGAAAGAACCAGGAGGGGATGTTTAAAAACTTTCCGAAATGCCACTAATGGTCATGTAAGACCCTTATCCTGAGCCCTATGTTGCTGATGTACTGCTGCATTATCTCATTAGTAACGCTGTGATATCCTGTCACTACAGAGAATCTGTTCCAGCATTATACCCATCAGCCATAACATTAAAATCACCTGCGTAATGTTTTTTTTTTTTGTAAGTTCCCTTTGTGCCTCCTAAACAGCCCTGACCCATCAAGTATGAATTTCAGAAGATTTGTGGCTGTTTCAAGCATTAACTTTTTTGACAATTTGTGCCTTATATCTGCAGCAGATTAAGCAGACTTTGCATTTTATTCATTGATAAAGGCAAACGATCAACACTTTTATTTTCTACTCTGCAGCATTTGTTCCACACCTACGTAAAACCTTTGTACAGTACTTTGTCTCAGCTTCTTTTATATTCCAGCTTTTGGTTAGTGTTCCTCTATGACACGTAGTTGTCTTCTCCTCTTTGAGTGTCGTGTGTGGGCAGACTTCTGTCTTCAGCATTATCTTAGAATAGGGAACAGAACGTGTATGTATAAGAACGAAAGCTAAGAAAATACTGTGGGAACCAGAAGTCCCTAACATAAATAAAGGGAAGTCAAGATTTTCATCCTGCAGCTTGCTCTATGGTAATAGTAATTGCTATATGTGACATACAGGATTAACCTTATCTTTAAACTACAAATTCAGTGTCTGATCAGTAATTGCAACTAAAGCATTTCAATATATACAACAATTATATTATTTAAAGGGGATTTAAAATCACAATGATATTGATGAGAAATTTTATTTACTCACTTATCTCACTGTCCCTATTGGGGCTCATAAACTAAATTCCATATCAGTAGGTCTTTGGAGGAAACCGGAGAACCCAGAGGAAACCCACACAAACACGGGGAGAACATACAAACTCCTTGCAGATTTTGTCCTTGGTGGAATTTGAACCCAGGACCCCAGCGCTGCAAGGATACAGTGCTAACCACTGAGCCAACGCGTTGCTTATCCTTATTGTTCTTTCACATTGAATTCTGCATGTCTGTCGGAGCATATGTCTGAAATTCCCCTCAAAATGGGTTTCAGACTCTTGCGCGAACAGGGCCAATAGACTGTGATGGTAACGACAGAGCGAATGTGAGCACTACCATGCATTTTTTTCAGCAGTGTACTCCGACACTCATAAACAGTCTACTACGTCTGAGTAGGTGTACACTCCCGAAAATGATGCATGGCAGAGCTGACATTCGTTATGCTGCCACCATTGCAATCTATTGGCGCCATTGTCACATGTGTCTGGACCCTGTTTTGCAGGGAATTTTGGACGTATGCCCCGATGGTGACACAGAATGCAATGTGAAAACACCTTTAGGCTAGGATACATTTCCATAAGTTCTCCTTCTGGGAAAAACGGTCCGATTATGCAAATCAGACTCTGATCAGAGTTTGATCTGTGAATGAACAGAGAAGGATCTGTTATTCTCGGATGTGGAAAACAAAATAAAAAGAAGTTTCTCCTTCTTCTCCATTCTGTCAGTCCATGAAAATCGGTCCGCACAAGGATGTCATCTGAGTGCAGTGTGATTTTTTCACGGACACAGACTTGAATGGCCAGTGTGATCTGATTATCAAAGGTAAATCATGCAAGATGCAAGTTTATTCCTCGGACCAAGGTGCATGACCTCATTGAATACCAATGGTCAGAGAGCGATCTGATGTTTTGATGGATAGCACTTGGTTCGGAACTACGGTCTTCTGCTCGAGACCTTAGGATATGTCATCAATTTTGGATTGGTGGGAATTAGACACTCCGCAACCTCCACCAACGAGCTGCTACCAGCTCCGACAGAAGAAGGAGGTAAATAATGAACGGAGCAGAACACCACAACTACATACACTTTTGTATTTGTTTCTAGGAACTGCAGATCGGCTTCTATTAATTTAAGTATCAGTATTAAGTATGTTGGACCCCCACTGATCTGATCTTAATGATCTGTCTAAGTCTGGCAAGTGCTAAGTGGATCCAAAGAGCTGCATAGTCATATCCTTATATTAGATTTACAGGAGTAATCAACTATTATACAGAAATAGCTTTACCTGACTGGTGCTTGTTCACATGAACGCAATAATCCATTTTGGGACCAGCAGATCCTTCAACCTCATCCAATCCCATGCAAGTGTGAGTGGCCAATTTTCTTGTGTGTTAAAGGTTTATTCCCAACATGTGAAGTTATCACCTATTTGGTGGGGGTCTGACCACTATGCCACCCACCGTTCCCAAGAACGTGTCTCTAATGCTCTGTTGGAATGGGACAGCTGGAAAAAAGCCAAGTGCTGTAGTCCGCTATCTCCGACAGTCCCACAGGTCCATTACAAAGGGGTATTTTAGAACCCCATTCTCGGGAACAATGGAGGGCCCCTTTTTAACCACATAGCAACCAGAGCCAAAATGTAATTAATAGTTATGAGCGAGTGTGCTTGTTTCTCGAGTATTCCGAGTATGCTCGTGTGTTCTCTGAGTATCTGTATGTGTCGCCGCAGCTGCATGATTTGCGACTGTTAGACAACTTGAACATTTGTGGGGATTCCCTAACAAACGGGCAATCCCCTACATGTGTTCAGGTTGTCTAACAGCTGCAAATTATGCAGCTGCATGGACTCAAACATAATCTACGAGCACGTCCAAGATACTCAAAGAACACCTGAGCATGCTCGGAAAAATCGAGTAATGAGCACACTCTCTCATCACTAATAATTAATTAACTTTGCCACTGAGTTACAGACTTCGTCAACAAGCTTATGAGCTTAGAAATATGTCCTCACCCTAGCATGAATGGAATGATTTACAGATTTGATCTTGGTTTGATTACCTAGTTAAGTGATTTTCATGAAATGTATTTTTTGAATTGATTAAAACAGTACAATTTATTAAAAATAATAATAATAATACCTCACTTGTTCAATTACTGCAGCTCCAGCACTGCTGATATAGTGGTCCTCACCAGTATTGGCTTTTTTCAATGCAGCGATGACATACAGTATGTGGCTGCTACTGTGTTTCATTGGCCTCAGTGACGATGCGTGTGGCTGGGTTTCAAATGAGACCGTGATGTCTACTATATACAGTGATGCTGTGTTAGTCCCCCAAGAAGATTAACAAGAACAGTGAAAATTTGAAAAAAGATGTTTTTAAAAATATGAAAAAAAAGTTAAAAAAAACCTTAAACTTCAAATAACCTGCCTCTTCCTCCTTTAAAACTTAATATATTAGAAAAATATGCATATGTGGTATCGCCGAGTTCAGAAAAGTCAGACCTAGCAAAATATAAAAATAATTAGCCAGATCGATAAACACCTTAAACAAAAAAATCAAGAACGCCAAAATTACGTGTTTTTTTGAGCATTGTAATTCCACAAAAAAATGCTGTAACAAACGATCAAAAACTCACATCTATCCCAACATGGTATGAATAAAAACATTGTCTCATTCCACAAAAAATAAGCCATTACAGAGCTCCATTGACCAAAAAATAAAAACGTTACATATACTGGAAAACGGCAACAGATCCCAAATAATTTTTTTTGCAAACCTCTGATATTTTTCACCATTGAAATAATAAAAGAAAAACTAGACATGTTGGATATCACCGCGATCGTACTGATGAGCAGAATTATATTGTGAGGTCATTTTTAACACAAAATATACACCATTAAAGCAAATTCCCAAAAAACAATGTCTGGAACGTGGGGTTTTTTTTCACAATTTCTCCCCCTTTTGATTTTTTTTTGCTGCTTTCCTGTACACCATGTGGTAAAATGAATGGCGTCATGCAAAAGTACAACTCGTCCTGCAGATAGAAAAATAAGAGTTATGACTCTGGGAAAAAGAAAATGAAAAAAAAAACAGCAAAAAACAAAAACGGAAATTGGCCCTGTCATGAAGGGGTTAGATGTTATTTAGTTTTCTGATGATACATTTCATTTTTGAACTATAACAATGATGTTAATTATATCAGCAATCATCACATGATTATTTGTATAGACTATTTTACTTCTCTAGAAATCCTCAGCTTAGGTCAGTGAGTAACAGACTGGTGTTAATGACGAACGACACATGGTCACAAGATTGTACACGGGAGGACAGGAGCACTTCCAGGATTAATCCAATTGTGGAGGATATATGAACTTTGCTCTTTGCCCAAAAAAAAACTCAAAAACCTGAACATGATTTTCAATCCATGACTTGCAATCCATTTAGACAAGTGCAATCCGATCAAAAATCGGATTGTACTCGCCCCAATGTTTCTCTACGGTGCAGCTCACATCCGTGATTATTTCTTCATGCCAATTCGGCATGCGAAAACAATTGTAGTATGCAGTGTGATTCCTGCCGATGCCGGCAGCAGAGGAGATGGAATTACTTTCCCCGTCTCCTCCACACTTGTGCTGCGACGCTCTCATGCGAGAGGCTCGGAGCATGGAGCACTGACACTCGGCTCACACTCTGCAGAGCAGCAGCTGAGTGTTATCAGTATATGGCATCTGAGGCTCTCACATGAGAGAATCATCGGATGCCATACGTTATTGGGACCCCTGCCTTATACGGTATATCAGAGGCGTAGCTAGGGTTGTGGTTCAGGGGGGCGAAACTGCTGAGTGTGCCCCTAACCAAGTAACCTTCATTACAACTGGGTGACGCACCCTAATACTGGAGGAGAACCTCAGCAGATGACAGCGCTGTTGCTGAAAATAATCTCTATATAACGACCAACATGGATATTACCGCCATATGGTCAGTGGTAGATACCAGTCCTACAGAACATATAAGTGATCACAGTACAGGAGGAGTCAGCACCCCCATAGGCAGACTCTGTAGTATAAGGCAGCACCCCCATAGTCAGACCCTCTAATAAGGCAGCCCCCATAGTCAGACCCTGTAATAAGACAGCACCCCCATAGTCAGACCCTCTAATAAGGCAGCTCTCATAGTCAGACCCTGTAATAAGACAGCACCCCCATAGTCAGACTCTGTAATAAGGCAGCCCCCATAGTCAGACCCTGTAATAAGGCAGCACCCCAATAGGCAGACACCTGTAATAAGGCAGCACCCCCATAGTCAGACTAATAAGGCAGCACCCCCATAGTCAGACCCTGTAATAAGGCAGCACCCCTATAGGCAGACCCTGTAATAAGGCAGCCCCCATAGTCAGACCCTGTAATAAGGCAGCACCCCTATAGGCAGACCCTGTAATAAGGCAGCCCCCATAGTCAGACCCTGAAATAAGTCAGCCCCCATAGTCAGACCCTGTAATAAGTCAGCCCCCATAGTCAGACCCTGTAATAAGTCAGCCCCCATAGTCAGACCCTGTAATAAGTCAGCCCCCATAGTCAGACCCTGTAATAAGTCAGCCCCCATAGTCAGACCCTGTAATAAGTCAGCCCCCATAGTCAGACCCTGTAATAAGGCAGCAGATCCCCATAGGCAGACCCTGTAATAAGGTGGCAGATCCCCATGGGCAGACCCTGTAATAAGGCAGTACCCCCATAGTCAGACCCTGTAATAAGTCAGCCCCCATAGTCAGACCCTGTAATAAAGCAACCCCCATAGTCAAACCCTGTAATAAGGCTGCAGATCCCCATGGGCAGACCCTGTAATAAGGGGGCTGATCCTCATGGGCAGACCCTGTAATAAGGCGGCAGATCCCCTTGGGCAGACCCTGTAATAAGGCGGCAGATCCCCATAGGCAGACCCTATAATAAGGGGGCAGACCCCCATAGGCAGCCCCTGTAGTAAGGCGGCAGACCCCCCATAGGCAGACCCTGTAATAAGGCAGCAGATCCCCATGGGCAGACCCTGTAATAAGGCGGCAGATCCCCATAGGCAGACCCTGTAATAAGGCGGCAGATCCCCATAGACAGACCCTGTAATAAGGCGGCAGATCCCTATATTCAGACCCTGTAATAAGGCGGCAGATCCCCCTAGGCAGACCCTGTAATAAGGCAGCAAATCCCCATAGGCAGACCCTGTAATAAGGCAGCCCCCCATAGGCAGACCCTGTAGTAAGGCAGCAGCACCCATAAAAAATAAAATAAATAAATACTCCTCTCTTCTTCCTGGTTCCTGCGCTGCTCCCACTGATCTCCTGACAGCGGGTGCCGGGCAGTGACGTCATCGCCCCCGCTGTCAGTGTTGGCGACGTCAGGGGCTCCGCCTGCTCAGGGGCCCCATAGCAGCAGAGCAGGGAGATCGATTCTCCCTGCTCTGCCTGAGAATGTAACTATCGGCTGATACAGTTACAGTAGTGTAGCTCCAAGTGGGCCCCCTCCGAGCCCTCTGCCCCCTTCCTCCCCCCCCCCCCCCCCCCCCGGTAGCTATGCTAGGACTGCATTTTTGTAATGACTATTCAGATGTTGTCCATCATGCAATGTAAATGTGTTGTGTCGAACTGTATGGATGTTTTATATTGCAGGTTGGTTTGATTAAAGGTCTTGCGGCACTGTTACGTGCGTGATGATATGACTGGACAAAGGAATGAGAGTCTTCTATGTTACCAATATAGGGGAAATATGGATGAATAGCTACATACGGAGCTTTGGTGACACTGGGAGTGTGCAGAGTTACCGCATGAGCCATTACACTTTCAGTGGGTACGGAAACTATTCAGACCACTTTAAATTTTTCACTCTTTGTTTCATTGCAGCCATTTAGTAAATTCAAAAAAGTTCATTTTTCTTCATTAATGTACCCCATCTTGACTGAAAAAGAGCACAGTGACCTGCATAATTCTTAAATGGAAGAAGTTTGGGACCACCAGAAGTCTTCCTACACCTCACCATCCAGCCAAACTGACCAATCATGGGAGAAGAGCCTTGGTGAGAGAGGTAAAAAAGAACCCCAATATCACTGTGGCTGAGCTCCAGACATGCTTTAGGGAGATGGGAGAAAGTTCCACAAAGTCAACTATCACTGCAGCCCTTCACCAGTCGGGCCTTTATGGCACAGTGATCAGGCAAAGCCTCTCCTCAGTGCAAGACATCTGAAAGCCTGCACAGAGTTTGCTAACAAAACACATGAAGGACTCCCACACTATGAGAAATAAGATTCTCTGGTCTGATGAGCCAAAGATAGACCTTTTTGGTGATAATTCTAAGCAGTATGTGTGGAGAAAACCAGGCACTGCTCATCACCTGCCCAATACAATCCCAACAGTGAAACATGGTGGTTGCAGAATCATGCAATGTGGGTGTTTTTCAACTGCAGGGACAGGATGACTGGTTGCCATTGAAGGAAACATGTATGTGGCCAAGTACAGAGATATCCTGGATGAAAAGCTCTTCCAGACTGCTCTGGACCTCAGACTTGGCCAAAGGTTCACCTTCCAACAAGACAATGACCCTAAGCACACAGCTAAAATAACAAAGCAGTGGCTTCAGAACAACTCTGTGATCATTCTTGACTGGCCCAGCCAGAGCCCTGACCTAAACCCAATTGAGCATCTCTGGAGAGACCAGAAAATGGCTGTCCACCGACGTTCACCATCCAACCTGATAGAAATGGGGAGGAGCTGCAAGGAAGAATGGCAGAGGATCCCCAAATCCAGGTGTGAAAAACTTGTTGCATCATTCCCAAGAAGAAATGGGGAGGAGCTGCAAGGAAGAATGGCAGAGGATCCCCAAATCCAGGTGTGAAAAACTTGTTGCATCATTCCCAAGAAGACTCATGGCTGTACTAGCTCAAAAGGGTGCTTCTACTCAATACTGAGCAAAGCGTCTGAATACTTATGACCATGTGATATTTCAGTTTTTCTTTTTTAATACATTTGCAAAAATTTCTACATTTCTGTTTTTTTCAGTCAAGATGGGGTACAGAGTGTATATTAATGAGAAAAAAACTTTTTTTGAATTTACCAAATGGCTTCAATGAAACAAAGAGTGAAAAATTTAAAGGGGTCTGAATACTTTCCATACCCACAGTAATTGATAAAGGTCTCTGCCCTATCTGAGCTAAGACCTGATCTCAAGTTATTAGAAAGCATGTAGTGTGGTGAGATAACAAAGTGACTGCTAGTAGTGAACTGAAGTTAGCTATGGAAAATGTGAGCCTACGCGTGTTCTGTGCATGAGCCACCACTGACGTTGGTGTTGACATAGTGTATGGTCAGCCTGAAAGGTAAGTTCTGGAAAGTCTTCTGTGACTGTGGAAAATAAGTCGGCGAAGGAACTAGTCGTTATTATGGTAATGTAACCCAGTGTAGACTGCGCTTAACCCCTTAAGCCCCGAGGGTGGTTTGCACGCTAATGACCGGGCCAATTTTTACAATTCTGACCACTGTCCCTTTATGAGGTTATAACTCTGGAACGCTTCAACGGATCTTGGTGATTCTGACAATGTTTTCTCGTGACGTATTGTACTTCATGTTAGTGGTAAAATTTATTCGATATAACTTGCGTTTCTATGAGAAAAAAATGGAAATTTGGCGAAAATTTTGAAAATTTCGCAATTTTCCAACTTTGAATTTTTATACCCTTAAATCACAGAGATACGTCATGCAAAATACTTAATAAGTAACATTTCCCACATGTCTACTTTACATCAGCACAATTTTGGAACCAAAATTTTTTTTTGTTAGGGAGTTATAAGGGTTAAAAGTTGACCAGCAATTTCTCATTTTTGCAACACCATTTTTTGTTTAGGGACCACATCTCATTTGAAGTCATTTTGAGGGGTCTATATGATAGAAAATACCCAAGTGTGACACCATTCTAAAAACTGCACCCCTCAAGGTGCTCAAGACCACATTCAAGAAGTTTATTAACCCTTCTGGTGCTTCACAGGAATTTTTGGAATGTTTAAATAAAAATGAACATTTAACTTTTTTCACACAAAATTTATTTCAGCTCCAATTTGTTTTATTTTACCAAGGGTAACAGGAGAAAATGGACCCCAAAAGTTGTTGTACAATTTGTCCTGAGTACGTTGATACCCCATATGTGGGGATAAACCACTGTTTGGGCGCATGGCAGAGCTCGGAAGGAAAGGAGCGCCATTTGACTTTTCAATGCAAAATTGACTGGAATTGAGATGGGATGCCATGTTGCGTTTGGAGAGCCCCTGATGTGCCTAAACATTGAAACCCCCCACAAGTGACACCATTTTGGAAAGTAGACCCCTTAAGGAACTTATCTAGATGTGTGGTGAGCACTTTGACCCACCAAGTGCTTCATAGAAGTTTATAATGCAGAGCCATAAAAATAAAAAATCATATTTTTTCACAAAAATGATCTTTTTGCCCCCAATTTTTTATTTTCCCAGGGGTAAGAGAAGAAATTAGACCACAAAAGTTGTTGTACAATTTGTTCTGAGTATGCTGATACCCCATATGTGGGGGGTAAACCACTGTTTGGGCGCATGGTAGAGCTCGGAAGGGAAGGAGCGCCATTTGACTTTTCAATGCAAAATTGACTGGAATTGAGATGGGACGCCATGTTGCGTTTGGAGAGCCCCTGATGTGCCTAAACATTGAAACCACCCAAAAGTGACACCATTTTGGAAAGTAGACCCCCTAAGGAACTTATCTAGATGTGTTTTGAGAGCTTTGAGCCCCCAAGTGTTTCACTACAGTTTATAACGCAGAGCCGTGAAAATAAAAATTCTTTTTTTTTCACAAAAATGATTTTTTAGTCCCCAGTTTTGTATTTTCACAAGGGTAACAGGATAAATTGGACCCCAAAAGTTGTTGTCCAATTTGTCCTGTGTACGCTGATACCCCATATGTGGGGGGGAAGCACTGCTTGGGTGCATGGCAGAGCTCGGAAGGGAAGGAGCGCCATTTGGAATACAGACTTAGATGGATTGGTCTGCAGGCGTCACGTTGCATTTGCAGAGCCCCTGATGTACCCAAACAGTAGAAACCCCCCACAAGTGACCCCATATTGGAAACTAGACCTCCCAAGGAACCTATCTAGATGTGTTGTGAGAACTTTGAACCCCCAAGTGTTTCACTGCAGTTTACAACGCAGAGCCGCGAAAATAAAAAAAATCTTATTTTTCCCACAAAAATGATTTTTAGCCCCCCACATTTTTATTTTCCCAAGGATAACAAGAGAACTTTGACCCCAAAAGTTGTTGTCCAATTGGTACTGAGTACGCTGATACCCCATATGTTGGGGTAAACCCCTGTTTGGGCGCACCGGAGAGCTCAGAAGGGAAGGAGCACTGTTTTACTTTTTCAACGCAGAATTGGCTGGAATTGAGATCGGACGCCATGTCACGTTTGGAGAGCCCCTGATGTGCCTGAACAGTGGAAACTCCCCAATTCTACCTGAAACCCTAACCCTAACACACCCCTAACCCTAATCCCAACGGTAACCCTAACCACACCCCTAACCCTGACACACCCCTAATTCTAATCCCAACCCTAATCCCAACCGTAAATATAATCCAAACCCTAACCCTAACTTTAGCCCCAACCCTAACCCTAACTTTAGCCCCAACCCTAACCCTAACTTTAGCTCCAACCCTAACCCCAACCCTAACCCTAGCCCCAACCCTAACCCTAGCCCTAACCCTAGCCCTAACCCTAGCCCCAACCCTGTTATGGACCTGGTGGTTAGGAGCACCCGGAACGACCTGATGGTTAAACTAACACAGGACAAGCTCTGGGAAGTGGGAGCTCTGCTGACCGCAACACCTAATCCTATCACACACACTAGAAATAGCCATGGAGCGTACCTAACTCTGCCTAGACGCCTCTTCACAGCCTAAGAGCTAACTAGCCCTAGAGATAGAAAATAAAGCCTACCTTGCCTCAGAGAAATTCCCCAAAGAAAAAGGCAGCCCCCCACATATATTGAGTATCTTTGCGGTCAGCACAAAAACTACAAAAAGACCACGCAGAGTGTGCAAAAAGACCTCCGCTCCGACTCACGGTGCGGAGGTGCCACTCTGCATCCCAGAGCTTCCAGCTAGCAAGGCAAAATCATGATAGCAAGCTGGACAAGAAAACAATTAACAAATAATTAACTAGCAGGGACTTAGCTTCTGCTGGAGTAGACAGGTCACCAGAAAGACCCAAGAGCGAATTGAACCAGTACAAGAACATTGACAGCTGGCATGGAGTAACGATCTGAGTGGAGTTAAATAGAGCAGCCAGCCAAAGAATAAACTAAGTCACCTGTGGAAGGAACCTCAGAAGCAGCAGCTCCACTCACAGCCACCAGAGGGAGTCCATGGACAGAACTCGCCGAAGTACCATTCATGACCACAGGAGGGAGTTCGATAAGAGAATTCACAACACAACCCTAGCCCCAACCCTAGCCCCAACCCTAGCCCCAAACCTAGCCCCAACCCTAGCCCTAACCCTAGCCCTAACCCTAGCCCCAACCCTAACCCTAACCCTAGCCCTAACCCTAGACCCAACCCTAACTTTAACCCTAGCCCTAACCCTAGCCCTAACCCTAACCCTAGCCCTGATGGGAAAATGGAAATAAATACATTTTTTTAATTTTATTATTTTTCCCTAACTAAGGGGGTGATGAAGGGGGGTTTGATTTACTTTTATAGCATTTTTTATATCGGATTTTTATGATTGGCAGCCGTCACACACTAAAATAAGCTTTTTTTATAGCAAAAAAGTTTTTGCTTCTCCACATTTTGAGACCTATAATTTTTCCATATTTTGGTCCACAGAGTCATGTGAGGTCTTATTTTTTGTGGGACGAGTTGACGTTTTTATTGGTAACATTTTTGGACACGTGACAGTTTTTGATCACTTTTTATTCCGATTTTTGTGAGGCAGAATGACCAAAAACCAGCTATTCATGAATTTCTTTTGGGGGAGGCGTTTATACCGTTCCGCGTTTGGTAAAGTGGATGAAGCAGTTTTTTTCATCGGGTCAGTACGATTACAGCGATACCTCATTTATATCATTTTTTTATGTTTTGGCGCTTTTATACGATAAAAGCTATTTTATAGAAAAAATAATTATTTTGGCATCGCTTTATTCTCAGGACTATAACTTTTTTATTTTTTTGCTTATTATGTTTTGGCGGCTCGTTTTTTGCGGGACAAGATGACGTTTTCAGCGGTATCATGGTTATTTAAATCCGTCTTTTTGATCGCGTGTTATTCCACTTTTTGTTCGGCGGTATGATAATAAAGCGTTGTTTTTTGGCTCGTTTTTTTTTTTTTCTTACGGTGTTCACTGAAGTGGTTAACTAGTGGGACAGTTTTATAGGTCAGGTCGTTACGGACGCGGCGATACTAAATATGTGTACTTTTATTGTTTTTTTTTGTTTTTTTTAGATAAAGAAATGTATTTATGGGAATAATATTTTTTTTTTTTTTTTATTTAGTAATTTTTTTTATTTTTTTTTTACACGTGGAAATTTTTTTTTTACTTTTTTACTTTGTCCCAGGGGGGGACATCACAGATCGCCGATCTTACAGTTTGCACAGCACTCTGTAAGATCGGCGATCTCACTGACATCGCTGCAGGCTTACCAGCACCTGCAGGCGACCCGGAAGTACTCCCTGCAGGACCCGGATGCAGCCCCGCGGCCATTTTGGATCCGGGGACTGCAGGGAGAAGACGCTCGGTATACGGTGAGTACATCACCGTGTACCGATCGTCTCAGGGAAGCACGCAGGGAGCCCCCACCCTGCGCGATGCTTCCCTGTACCGCCGGCACATCGCGATCATGTTTGATCGCGGTGTGCCGGGGGTTAATGTGCCGGGAGCGGTCCGTGACCGCTCCTGGCACATAGTGCCGGATGTCAGCTGCGATAGTCAGCTGACACCCGGCCGTGATCGGCCGCGCTCCCCCCGTGAGCGCGGCCGATCGCATATGACGTACTATCCCGTCACTGGGAATTAAGTCCCAGGTCACCTGGACGGGATAGTACGTCATATGGGATTAAGGGGTTAAGTCCTTTTGGTGTAAAGAAGAACGATCCTTGTAGGCTGGTAGATGACAATCGGAGATCTGGTTGACCTTCAGGTATTAGGTGTGGCCAAGTAATACAATTCCAAACTTTATTGGACTAGGTGGAGCAAACACTTGAAGGTGAGGCATAGTAGGACTCCATGACTTTCAGGGACCTATTGAGATGACTGCTCTATTGTTGGTGTAAGAGAATATGGAGTGAATCTTAGGTGTGCCTCATTGTTTTGCAAGGGGATGGCATATTAGTCCAGTTGTAATTTTGGAGTAAATATAGAAGTGGACAGAGCTCTTAATAAGCTGTGTCTGGGTCAGGAAACAGAATCTATGAGAACAGAGATCAGATCTGGATCAGGTAAGCAATACCAGTGAGAACAAGGCCTTGGTCAGCCTAGCAAAACTTTTGAGAACAGGGTCTAGCTCAGGTAAGCAGAACGTTTGAGATCAGGTTTTAGGTCAGGTAAGAATAACCTTTATAAACAGGGCCTGGGTCCTGTAAGCAAAACCTTTGAGAACAGGGTCTGGGTCAGGTAAGAAGAACCTAAAAGATCAGAGTTTGTGTCAGTAAATAGAACCTTTGAGAACAGGTTCTAGATCAGGAAAACAGTACTAGTGAGAACAGGGTCTGGGTTCGGTAAACAAAATCTTTAAGAACAGGGTCTGGTTCAGATAAGCACAACCTTTGAGTGCAAGGTCTGTATCCAGTAATCAAAACCTTTGTGAGCAATGTTTGGGTCAGGTAGACAGAACCTTTGAGAACAAGGTCTGAGTCAAATAAGAAAAACATGTGAGAATGGGGTCTGGATCAGGTAAACAGCAATTTTGAGAAAACAGGTCTTGGTCAGGTGAACAGAACATTTGAGAAGAAGGTCTGGGTTAAATAAGCAGAACTTTTGAGAACAATTTCTGTGTCAAGTAGGCAGACCCTTTGAGAACAATGTTTGGGTCAAGTAAGAAAAACAGGTGTAAGCCAAGTTTGAGTCAGGTAAGCAGAACCTTTGAGAACAGGGTCTAGGCAAGGTAAGCAGAACCTTTTAGAACAAGGTTTGGGTCAAGTAAAAAAAATCTTTGAGAGAAGAGTATGGGTCAGGTAGGCAGAACCTTTGAGAACAGGGTTTGGATCAGGTAAATAGTATCTGTGAGAATAAGGTCTGGGTCAGGTAAGCAGAATATTTGACAACAGTGTCTCGGTCAAGTAAGCAGATCCTTTGAGAACAGGGTCTGGGTCAAGTAAGCAAAACCTTTGAGAACACAGTTTGGGTCACGTAGGCACAACCTTTGAGAATAAGATCTGGATCCAGAAAGCAAAACCTTTGTGAGCAGGATTTGGGTTAGGTATGCAGAACCACTGAGAACAAGGTCTGAGTCAAGTAAGAAAAACCTTTGAGAGCAGAGTTTGGGTCAGGTAGACAGAACCTTTGAGAACAGGATGTAGGTCAGTTAGGCAGAACCTTTGAGAACAAGGTCTGGGTCAAGTAAACAAAATCTTTGAGAGCAGGGTTTGGGTCTCATAGGCAGAACCTTTGAGAATAAGGTCTTGGCCTGGGTCAAGTAAGAAAAACATTTGAGAACAGGGTCTGTATCAGGCAAACAGCACCCCTGAGAACAAGTTCCGGGTCAGGTAAGCAGAACATTTAAGAAGAAGGTCTATGTAAAGTAAGCAGAAACTTTGAGAACAAGTACTGGATCAGGTAAGCTGAGGCTTTGAGAGCGGGGTCTGGGTTGGAAAGATCACAAAACAAATGTAAATATTAGACAAAGATAACAGAAGTAAATACAAAATGCAGTTTTTAAATCAAGGCTTTTACTATTAACTGAAAAAGAAATCCAACCCTACGGGACCTGTGTGAAAATGTGATTGCCCCCTAAACCTAAGTGGTATGGCCACCCTTAACAGCAACAACTGCATTTGCGATAACTGTCAATGAGTCTTTTATGACCCTCGGGAGGAATTTTGGCCAACATATCTTTGCAGAATTGTAATTCAGCCACATTGGATGGTTTCCGAGCATGAACCGCCTTTTTAAGCTTCTGCCACAGCATCTCAATCAGATTAAGGTCAGGACTTTGAGTAGGCCACTCCAAAGCCTTAATTTTGTTTCTCTTAAGCCATTCAGAGGTGGACTTTCTAGTGTGTTTTGGATCATTGTCCTGCTGCCTAACCCAAATGCAATTCAGCTTGAGGTCACAAATAGATGGCAAGTAGTGTTGAGCATTCCGATACCGCAAGTATCGGGTATCGGCCGATACTTGCGGTATCGGAATTCCGATACCGAGATCCGATACTTTTGTGGTATCGGGTATCGGTATCGGATCAATAGGGATGTGTAAAATAAAGAATTAAAATAAAAAATATTGATATGCTCACCTCTCCGGCGGCCCCTGGACATCACGCTGGTAACCGGCCGGCTTCTTTGTTTAAAATGAGCGCCTTTAGGACCTGCGAATGACGTCGCGGCTTCTGATTGGTCACGTGCCGCCCATGTGACCGGCACGCGACCAATCAGAAGCCGCGACGTCATTCTCATTCACAAAACTCCTAATTCTAGGAATTAAGGACCTGCGAATGACGTCGCGGCTTCTGATTGGTCGCGTGCCGGTCACATGGGCGGCACGCGACCAATCAGAAGCCGCTACGTCATTCGCAGGTCCTAAAGGCGCTCATTTTAAACAAAGAAGCCGGCCGGTTACCAGCGTGATGTCCAGGGGCCGCCGGAGAGGTGAGCATATCAATATTTTTTATTTTAATTCTTTATTTTACACATCCCTATGGATCCCAGGGCCTGAAGGAGAGCTTCCTCTCCTTCAGACCCTGGGAACCATCAGGATACCTTCCGATACTTGATGTCCCATTGACTTGTATTGGTATCGGATATCGGTATCGGCGATATCCGATATTTTTCGGGTATCGGCCGATACTATCCGATACCGATACTTTCAAGTATCGGACGGTATCGCTCAACACTAATGGCAAGACAATTCTCCTTCAGGATTTTTTGGTACACAGCAAAATTCATGGTTCCATTTACCACAGCAATTCTTCCAGGCTCTGAAGCAGAAAATCAGCCCCAGATCATCACACTAATACCACCATATTTTACGGTTGGTATGATGTTCCTTTTTTATTATTATTATTATTTATTTATATAGCACCATTAATTCCATGGTGCTGTACATGTGAAATGAAATGTCTGAAATGCGGTGTTACTTCCAGATATAATGGGACATACACCTTCCAAAAAATTCAACTTTTATCTCTTCAGTCTGTAAGGGGTGTAAAAGGACTGGTTTGTGCCCCACACTTCTCGCCCGTTTTTCTACATCCCTGAGAAGCTGGTACTTTTAATATGTCCCATAATGCTGCTATGTTGTGTATGTCCAATATGTGGTATGTGTATTCTAATATTGCTATACTGTGTAATGTGTTGCAAATATATATATACAGTACAGACCAAAAGTCTCCCCACTTGCAATTTTTTCCCTGTTTTCAGATACCCTTTGTGGTAAAATGAATGGAGTCATTCAAAAGTATAATTCATCCTGCAAAAAAGCAATGTGGACAGAAAAATAAAGGTCATCCCTTCGGGAAGAAGGGGAGGAAAAAACGAAAACACAAAAATTAAAATTGGCCCCATTGTGAAGGGGTTAAATTAGCACTCCTTTTTTGTTTTTGTTGGGTTTGTTTGTATTTTTAAATTCATCCTGTCACTATTCTCACATCATATAGAATTTAGCAAGAAATTAGAAATGAGCTGTTCGACTACAACCAATACCTTATTTAGTTTTCCGTATCTACCTGAAAATTCATCGTAAACTTCTCTTTAGTTAGCAAATGATGACCCTCTGAGAATTAGATGACTTTATTTCTGTGATATGGGACTGTCTTATGCACTCGAATTTCTTGTATGATCCAATTGCATGGATTTAACCACTGAAGCTCATATCAAAGGTAATGATGATGACTGCGCAGTGCCTGTCAGACAGTTATAATCACAGATCACAGATTTGCTTCATGTATACTTATCTATTAGTTTACTTAGGAGAATTTAGAAGAGCATAATCATACTACCAATCACAGAAGTAGAGATTATACTAGTCCTAGCTGGACATGAGAAGCTGTACTGATGTATTATTGTAGAAACAGAAGTGAATAGAGGAATAACCTGCAGGATGAAAGCTAGGAATGAAGACAGAGGCTGAAAGGAAGAATAGAGGAGGCTTGATTACATGGAAATAAGTACGCAGTAGATAAGAGAAGTGCCGAGTGTGATGGACAAAATGTTATAGAAGAAATATAAACTGGTATTGCTTCTGTAAACATATAAAATCCTCTACCACTATTACACCGGGGTCACACTCGCACGAGTCTCTCGCATTAATGCCCGGCACAGTCGCCGACACTCGGGACCGGAGCGTGAGGCTGCATGTATTTCTATGTCCCGAGTGCCGGCGGCAGTGCCGGTCATTGATGAGATGGACTCGTGCGAGTTTCTCGCATTGCACTCGCAAGTGTGACCCCGGCCTTACCGTGAGTTGTTTCCACTTGAAAGCCCTTACAGAAAGATCATGGTAGACCCCAAAACCAGTGGTTAGTGATGAGCGAGTATATTCGTTGCTCGGGTTTTCCCGAACATGCTCGGGTGGTCTCCAAGCATTTGTGAGTGCTTGGAGATTTAGTTTTTGTCCATATAGCTGCATGATTTATGGCTGCTAGACAGCCTGAATGCATATGGGAGTTCCCTAGCAACCAGGCAACCCCCACATGTACTCAGGCTGGCTAGCAGCCGTAAATCATGCAGCTGCTTTGAAAAAACTAAATTGCCGAGCACTCACAAATACTCGGAGACTACACGAGCATGCTCAGGAAAACCCGAGCAACAAGTATACTCGCTCATCACTACTATTGCTCCCTTATTCATATGTTCAGGATTGATCTTAACAACTTTCTAGGAAATACTGTACATATCATTTCTGATGCTCCTAAAATGTTAACCCAAAATATGAAACAGACAAACCCAAATATAAAAGTCCTACATAATTTTAGAATAAAATTATTAATATCACCCGTTCCAAATTTATCACCAAGAAATTACTATTTTGAACTTTGTGTTGCTTCCAGTTCTGCCCTGAGCTGCTCCACTGTAAGTCTACGCCTAGATACGTTAGTAAAAAATTATATCATTCTAATTATTTAATAGCAATAAAAAGATGTTTAAATCACTCCCTCAGTGATGCCCCCATAACTGTGCCTACACCAGAGGAAAATACCCATAATATTTTATGAAATATAATTAAATTCGGAAATGTTTTAGGGTACATTTCTGGGTGTGTGCTAATTGCTTGCAGAGCATTACAGCCACAACATTACGTATATTTGCTTTTTTTTTTTTGCCTTTTCAAGCAATATTTTTTTTGCACAGCATATGATTAACAAATCCATTGGAAACCACAGAGAGCGAAACTGTTAAAAATTATCACAAAAATTTAAAGCAAACAAATTAAGTTTAGTTTGGGAATAAATGTTTTATTTTTCTTTATTTCTTTTATGCTATACATTTTTTATCATTCCATTGAGATATTCATATGAAGACTTTCTTTTTGCGGGACACAGTGTATTTTTAAATGTCACCATTTTACGCTAACTATAATGTATTCCATAACTTTTAGCAATTTTTTGGGGAAAAAAGTTAGAAAAAAATACTATAATTTAACCATTTCTCTTTCGGCTTTATTTTTCAGCAATGCCGTATATATGATATATTAATTTTAACCCCTTTACCCCCAAGGGTGGTTTGCACGCTAATGACGGGGCCAATTTTTACAATTCTGACCACTGTCCATTTATGAGGTTATAACTCTGGAACGCTTCAACAGATCCTGATGATTCTGACAATGTTTTCTCATGACATATAGTAATTCATGATAGTGGTAAAATTTCTTTGATATTACCTGCGTTTATTTGTGAAAAAATGGAAATTTTGCAAAAATTTTGAAAATTTCGCAATTTTCCAACTTGGAATTTTTATGCCTTTAAATCACAGAGATGTGTCACACAAAATACTTAATAAGTAACAATTCCCACATATCTACTTTACATCAGCACAATTTTGGAACCAAAATTTTTTATTGTTAGGGAGTTATAAGGGTTAAAAGTTGACCAGCAATTTTTCATTTTTACGACACCATTTTTTTTTAGGGACCACGTCTCATTTGAAGTCATTTTTAGGGGTCTATATGATAGAAAATAACCGAGTGTAACACCATTCTAAAAACTGCACCCCTCAAGGTGCTCAAAACCACATTCAAGAAGTTTATTAACCCTTCAGGTGTTTCATAGGAATTTTTGGAATGTTTTTAAAAAAAATGAACATTTATCTTTTTTCACAAAAAATTTACTTCAGCTCCAATTTGTTTTATTTTCCCAAGGGTAACAGGAGAAAATGGACCCCAAAAGTTGTTGTCCAATTTGTCCTGAGTACGCCGATACCCCATATGTGGGGGGAAACCATCGTTTGGGTGCATGGCAGAGATCGGAAGGGAAGGAGCGCCATTTGGAATGCAGACTTAGATGGAATGGTCTGCAGGCGTCACATTGCGTTTGCAGAGCCCCTGATGTACCTAAACAGTAGAAACCCCCCACAAATGACCCCGTATTGGAAACTAGACGCCCCAAGGTACTTATCCAGATGTGTTGTGAGAACTTTGAACCCCCAAGTGTTTCACTACAGTTTATAACGCAGAACCGTGAAAATAAAAAATCATTTTGTTTCCCCACAAATTATTTTTTAGCCCCCAGTTTTGTATTTTCCCAAGGGTAACAGGAGAAATTGGACCCCAAAAGTTGTTGTCCAACTTGTTCTTAGTACACTGATACCCCATATGTTGGGGTAAGCCCGTTTGGGCACACGGGAGAGCTTGGAAGGGGAGGAGCACTGTTTTACTTTTTCAACGCAGAATTGGCTGGAATTGAGATCGGACGCCATGTCGCGTTTGGAGAGCCCTGATGTGTCTAAACAGTGGAAACCCCCCAATTATAACTGAAACCCTAATCCAAACACACCCCTAACCCTAATCCCAACAGTAATCCTAACCACACCCCTAACCCAAACACACCCCTAACTCTAATCCTAACCATAACACTAACCACACCCCTAACCCTAATCCAAACCCTAATCCCAACCATAAATGTAATCCAAACCCTAACTTTAGCTCCAACTCTAACCCTAACTTTAGCCCCAACCCTAACCCTAACTTTAGCCCCAACCTGTTGTGAATTCCGCTCTTGGGCTCCCTCCGGTGGTTGTAAGTGGCACTTTTGTGAGTTCTGCTCTTGGGCTCCCTCTTGTGGTTTCAAGTGGTATGGCTGCTCCTTGGAGTTAGCTGTCATCAGCTGCCTCCACTTATCCTCTCTTCTGCTCGGCTATTTAGGCCTGGCTCTTTCTTCAGCCAGTGCCACTTGTAAATGGTTCCTGGTTGGATTCACATCTCTTTGGATTTCCCTGTTATCCTGACCAGTTCAGCTAAGCTAAGTTTTTGCTTGCTCTTTTCTGTTCACAGATTGTGGACTTATCCGTTCAGTGCTTTCTATGTTTGTCCAGCGTTATCAGTATGAATTAATTCTGTCTTGCTGGAAGCTCTGGGAAGCAGATTTACCCTCCACACCTTTAGTCAGGTGTGGAGATTTTCTCTGTAAACTCTGCGTGGATTTTTGTAGTGTTTTATACTGACCACACAGTATTCCATCCTGTCCTATCTATCAAGCTAGACTGGCCTCCTGTGCTCATCCTGGTTTCATTCTGTGTATGTCTTTTTCCTCTCCACTCACAGTCATTATTTGTGGGGGGCTAATCTATCCTTTGGGGATTTTCTCTGAGGCAAGATAGTTTTCCTGCTTCTGTCTTTATGGGTAGTTAGCTCTTAGGCTGTGACGAGATGCCTAGGGAGAGTTAGGAGCATTCCACGGCTACTTCTAGTGTTGTGTTGAGCTTAGGGACTGCAGTCAGTACAGTTACCACTTCCCTCAGAGCTCGTTCCATGTTGCTCCTAGACCACCGCATCATAACACCAACCCTAACCCTAACTTTAGCCCCAACCCTAACCCTAAACTTTAGCCGCAACCCTAACCCTAACTTTAGCCCCAACTCTAACTTTAACAACAACCCTAACCCTAACTTTAGCCCCAACCCTAACCCCAACTTTAGTCCCAACCCTAAACCTAACTTTAGCCCCAACCCTAACCCTAACTGTAGCCCCAACCCTAACTTTAGCCCCAACCCTAACCCTAACTTTAGCCCCAACCCTAACCCTAATGGGAAAATGGAAATAAATACATTTTTTTTATTTTATTATTTTTCCCTATCTAAGGGGGTGATGAAGGGGGGTTTGATTTACTTTTATAGCGTTTTTTTAGCGGATTTTTATGATTGGCAGCTGTCACACACTAAAAGACGCTTTTTATTGCAAAAAATAGTTTTTGCACCACCACATTTTGAGAGCCATAACTTTTCCATATTTTGGTCCATAGAGTCCTGTGAGGTCTTGTTTTTTGCAGGATGAGTTGCTGTTTTTATTGGTACCATTTTCGGGCACATGACATTTTTTGATCACTTTTTATTTTGATTTTTGTGAGGCAGAATGAACAAAAACCAGCTATTCATGAGTTTCTTTTGGGGGGGAAGTTTATACCTTTCTGCGTGTGGTAAAATTGATAAAGCAATTTTGTTCTTCGGGTCAGTACGATTACAGCGATACCTCATTTTTTATGTTTTGGCGCTTTTATACGATAAAAACTATTTTATATAAAAAATATATATTTTTGCATCGCTTCATTCTGAGGACTATATCATTTTTATTTTTTCGCTGATGATGCTGTATGGCGGCTCGTGTTTTTGTGGGACAAGATGACGTTTTCAGCGGTACCATGGTTATTTATATCCGTCTTTTGATCGCGTGTTATTCCACTTTTTGTTTGGCGGTATGATAATAAAGTGTCGTTTTTTTGCCTCATTTTTTTTTTTTACGGTGTTCACTGAAGGGGTTAACTAGTCGGACAGTTTTATTGGTCGGGTCGTTATGGACGCGGCGATACTAAACATGTGTACTTTTATTGTTTTTTAAAATTTAGATAAAGAAATGTATTTATTGGTGCAATATATTTTTTTTCTTTATTTTGGAATTTTTTTTGTTTTTTACATATGTAAAATATTTTTTTTTTACTTTTTTACATTGCCCCGGGGGGGGGGGGGGGGGGAGGGGGGACATCACAGTATAGTGGCAGATCGGTGATCTGACACTTTGCAATGCACTGTGTCAGATCAGTGATCTGACAGGCAGTGCAGAGAGGCTTCCCGACGCCTGCTCTGAGCCACCTACGTGCAGCACCCGGAAGGAGCCCAGCAGCCATTTTAGATCCGGGGAGGAGGAGGTAGGAGATCACATCGTGTTGCTCCGGGGATCTCAGGGAAGCACGCAGCGAGCCCCCTCCCTGTACGATGCTTCCCTATGCCGCCGGAACGCTGCGATCATGTTTGATCGCAGTGTTCCGGGGGTTAATGTGCCAGGAGCGGTCCGTGACAGCTCCTGGCACATAGTGCCGTATGTCAGCTGCGATAGTCAGCTGACACCTGGCTGCGATCGGCCGCGCTCCCCTTGAGAGCGCGGCTGATCGCGTTACAAGTACTATCCCATCGGTGGTCATATGGGCCCATACCACCTTGACAGGATAGTACGTATAATATCAGAAAGGGGTTAATATGCGGATCATTAAGATTGCAACAATGTCAAATTTATAATTTTTTTATGCTTTTCTGTTTCTGCACAATAAAACAATTAAAAACCCATAACATTTTTATTTTTCGACAACAAAACAGCAATTTTGCCATTTAATTTTTTTTACAACAAACAGCAATTTTGTCATTTTTTTTGTTCTATGATTTTCTTACCGTGGAATAAATAATGTGTTTACTTTATTGCTTAGGTTGCTATCGATGCGACTATACTAATATTTTTCGTGTTTGTTTTTTTGTATTTTTTTGTACTTGGGTATGTTTTTAAGTGGGAAAGGGTGTTTTAGGAAAAGACTTGAGCAAGAGATCCTTCAATTGTGCATATAATTATCTGCAACACCGTACTGCAGTGTTCTGTGGCTGTTTCTATGCATCTGAAAAGCAGCCCATTAGACCCGTTGGACAATTGGGTGACAGGTTGGTCCACTGTAGGGGTGATCGAGTATACTCATTGCTCGGGTTTTCGAGTATTTGTAAATGCTTGGAGATTTAGTTTTCATCGCCTCAGCTGATTGATTTACGGCTACTCGCCAGGCTGAATACATGTGAGGTTGCCTGTTTGTTAGGGAATTCCCACATGTATTCAGCCTGTCTAGCAGTCGTAAATCAATCAGCTGAGGCGATGAAAACTAAATCTCCGAGCACTAAGAGATACTCGGAGATCACCTGAGTGTGCTCGGGAAAACCCAAGCAACGAGTATACTCGCTCATCACTAGTCCACTCTAAGTACTTAGACTCTACGGTCAGCATTGACTGTGACATCTATGGGGTTAACTTCAAATATTTTTGTGATTTCTGATACTGGTTGTTAAAGTGGTATATCAGCTATATAATAGTTAGTTCTCACCAGTGATAGCTTGGGTACAGCTCCTGAGCATGCACAATCCCTGTGCTGTTCTGTAGTATGGCAGTTTGCAGGAAGCGAATAGTTGCCGTGTTGAACAAGTTTTGTTTGGGACAGAAAGGGATTAACGAGAATCTGTCATCAGTTTTTTTTATCTATGAAATCCAAGAGCAGTATGATATAGTTCAAGAGATCCTGATTCCACGGATTCATCACTTTCTGGGCTGCTTGCTGTAGTTTTGATAGAATCCTGGTTTTCTCTGCTGTTGATCTTGCAGCAATCAGACTGCTAAGCTGTGCTGTGTATAACCCCGCCCACACCACTGAGTGTACAGAAGAAGCTGCCAATCAGTGGTGGGGGTGTGGTTACACAGATTATCCTGACTATCATGCACATGAGACCTAGTCTTGCAGTGATAATCTCGTGCTGATTAAACACTAATTGTATTGAAAATACAACACACAGCCTAATAAGTGACAACATGTGAAAGATTTCCTTTAACGTGTTACTATGTGATCATTCATGACCTACTCCTTTCAGACCTTGTAAACATGGGGTAATATAATAATGAGCAGTGACATCAGTATAAACAAGTTGCTCTGTCTGATTTATTCTGTAATACCTGGCAAAAGGATCATATTTTAATATATATAGGAAGGGAATGTGGGGGCTTATATTCCAGAGAATGAAAGTCCACTTATATCCTTACAGAACATGTGCATGTCCATGTCATTGTTATCAGTGAATATGGCTGATGTATCAATATGTTCTAAGAATGTATTTATTAATCAAGCAATTCAATGCACAGAAATCCAGAATCAGCTCCTAGTGGGATTTCATATGAAAGCTTTTTGGAGCCTTATATTTGAGGCACATCACTGGGTCAGAGCTTATGCCCACCAGGTGCACTATTATTGTGCAGATATCACTCCTAGTAATTATGAAAATTATCATAATCTGGAAGAAATGGGTGAAACCTCACAATGACCCCATTGCAGGACCACACAAGCACGTGAAATATTTGGGGTGACAAAGTTTAAATCTGAGTATTTGCGTAAAGTTTAACTCTAAAGAAAATCTGCCAACAGTTTTTTGCTGCCACATCTAAAAGTAGAGGTCCCCATTCCAGTGGTGGGTCACTTTTTGGGGCTTTTTGCATTAGTTTTGGTAAAATACTGTTGTATCTGCTGCAGATATGCTAGTGCTTTCAATGATAAGCTCCTGCTATGTAGTCCTCGATATTCATGAGTCACTGATTGACAGCTTTCTGCTGATGCACAGTATAGGCACAAAGCTGTCAATCAATGGTGTCAGTAGGGAAAGGCAGAACTCATCATTGAGAAGACTAGCAAATCTGCAGCACATAAAACAGTGACTTTATCAAAACTACAGCAAGAAGCCTAGTAGGTAACTGAAATCAAGACCTCTGCTCCTATTTTATGCAGCCTTAAATTTGAGAAGCATCAACCTGGTGACAGATTCTCTACAAATAATGGCTAGACAGAAGTCTTGTTCCTGTTGGAAAGTATTTCTCCCCTATTTTCAACTCTACCCCGCGTCTTCAATTCAGAAGAGCCTGTAAAAGATCAACATGTCAAGGAAAGACATAACTTAAAATAATAAAAAAATGCAACAGGACCCGATATCTGTCATATGGTATTTATAATACTGGTGTCTTCTTATGCGGCAGAGGGACCACTGCCCCAATCAGTCAGGTTTAGCAATCCTTTTTAGGTGAAATAGCACATCAAGACACATATATTATCAACATACAGTACAAGAAAAGAAAACTGATATCCAAAAATATTAAAGTGAATTTTTTAACCCTTAAATTGTAATGAAATCAGGTGCAGAGACCATGATACAAACCACATCATGTCAGCGTTTTTTCCAAAGAAAAGGGACTTTATGCTTTATTGGAAGAGGAAGCAGATGTTAACGACTTGCTTGCAGATGTATAGCACTTGTAGAGGAAGAATAAAGGTGCTGTCCCTATTGTAGCATTTACTTAGTGGAGTATTAAAAGGTGAGATCTATGAGTCACCGGCATGACTGCAATTGTCATCATCCCCTTAGATCACAACCACCAGTCTCCTGATGCCTATATATGCAGTCACCAAGTTCCTACAGCCATCGGGCCGTCAGTATATACTTGGTAGAGGCATATGGTATTTTCCAGGTCACTTTAAAAAAAAAGGAAGAAAAACTGAACTAAACTCAGGACAAGTCATCAATATTAGATTGATCGGTGTCCGGCACCTGGCATCCGTTACCAGCTCATGCAGAGGTCAGACGCAAAAACCGTATGGAGCAAAGCACCATCGCTACGTCACACTGTTTAATGGCTGGTGGATACTATTCAAGTAGTAGCAGTAGATATGAAGAACCTAGCAGGGGCCACTTAACAGCGTGATGGAGCGATGGTGTTCTGCCCCATACACATCTGACTTCTGCTAGAGCAGAATTTAAGTGGTTAAAGAACAGCGATCAAACCTAGATGCAAAAATGTTAGAGGCAGGTGCCGGCTGTATACCACAGCCATCACCCACATTTTATGGTGCGGGTGCATTCCCTGAGCCAGCTCCACACAACTGCACCAGACGTTCATCACACCTGTACTGTAACTGACTGGAAAGGGTTAAGAAACTGGAAATTATGATCACTAACCCTTTTTGGAATGATAGATAAATATTGGCTTAACCCACTAATTTTAGCCTAGATGAGTCGAGATTCTAAAATATATGGTGGTCTCGTGAGTCGTGACTCTACTCCAATGACAGATGTAGGAGGAAAGAAGGATCAAGGACTCTTGAGTTTAATGTGCCTGCTCGTTAGGGTGATACGTCTGGTTGTATGGTCTCTTCACTGAAAAAAAAATGTATGCTCAGCCAAAAGGGATTTCTAACGAATTGTCCTAAGACAGACTTGTCCAAAAAAATCTACCAAAGAGGTAGATGTGGTCACAGAAACAATTCCTAGATCTTTTTCCAACTTTCTTGGCTCCTTATGATGGCATTACGGAGGCTGTTAAAACAAGCTCCATAAGGTCCTTAACACAAGTAACTCATCATTACATTGCACAGTCTCCTTCCCCTTTGCTTTGATTAAAATAACTTGAAGAATAGTCCCTAATTGCACTAGTCCCACATTCTCGTGGCCCCTTGGAGTAAAGTTTTTGCCCATAAAATGCTGTTCTAATTAATTCCCTTTAAAGGTATTTCCATTCCTCCCTTAGCATGTCAAGAGGAATAGAACTAAGTAACAGCATGGGAGAAAAAGACTTGGCTATACTAATAGATCACAGACTACACATGAGTCAACAGTGTGATGCAGCAGCAACAAAGGCAAACACAGTTCTAGGATGTATTAAGAGAAGCATATAGTCTAGATCACGTGAAGTAATTATCCCCCTCTACTCCTCCATGTTCAGGACTCATCTGGAATACTGGGTCCACGTCTGGATACCACATTTTTAAAAAGACATTGAAAAACTGGAGCAAGTTCAAAGAAGAGCGACCAGAATGGTGAACGGACTGCAAAGTATGTCCTACAAGGAAAATGTTCTGGTAATGTTTAGCTTGCAAAAAAGAAGGCTAAGAGGAGACTTAATAGCTGCCTAGAAATATCTGAAGGGATGTCGCACTGTAGAGGGATCATCATTATTCTCATTTGCACGTGGAAACATGAGAAGCAATGGAATGAAATTGAAAGGGGGAAGATACAGATTAGATACTAGAAAAAACTTTTTGACAGTGAGGGTGATCAATGAGTGGAATCAGCTGCCACGAGAGGTGGTGAGTTCTCCTTCAATGGAAGTCTTCAAAAAAAAGCTGGACGGACATCTGTCTGAGATGGTTTAGTGAATCTTGCATTACGCAGGAGGTTGGACACAATGACCCTGGAGGTCCCTTCCAACTCTAAGGCTGAGAGAGCATCAGATGCCATATGCTAGTGACCATCGGCTCCTCTGCTGCGAGCGGGAGCCGAGTGTCATGCTACTGTGCTCCTATCCTCTCGCAGAGAGATGATTGGAGCACAGCTGCAGAGGAGGCGGAGAAAGTAATTTCTCCATCTCCTCTGCTGACGGTGTCGGATGTTATCTGAGTGCTGTGCGTTGTGTCACATAGACTTATGTGGGCGCGAGTGAGACGAGACTCGGCCGAGTCTTGATGAATCGCAGCATGCTGAGATTGTTCTCGCATGCTGATTCGGCAGATGTGAGCTGCCCCATAGAGTAACACTGGGCCGGGTGCTATGTGATGTTTTATCGTATAGCACACGGCCATATTGTACGGTAGTGTGACTCCAGCCTTACACTCTATGATTCTTTGATCACTTTTGTTCCCAGCAGAGACCAGGGAGCAGCTGAGCTATTGTGGTGTGTGTTTGAAGAAGTAACACTTCTTTCTTTGCATCAATTCTTTGCATCTGGCCACTGGCGGAAAACACCTATAAATTCTGACTGCTCATGCCCAAAAAACACAAAAGAGTGCCAGGCATTATGCCACACAGGAGAGTCAGCCAAAGAGCCCTTAATACAATGCCAGTGGGAGACCTAATATAGAGCCCACCACAGTCATCCATAAGGGTATGCTCACAAGGAGTTTGCTTGTCAAGGATTTTTCTGCCAGAAATATCTGACTTGGAAACTGAGTTAAAAAAAAAGCAGGCATTTTTTGGGCTGGATTTTGGTGGATGTGGCTCTGTTTTAGCTCCCATATATTTGTGTGGAAAATGTGCCAAGAATTGACTGCAAGATATAGAAAGAAGCCTATAGTTTTTTGAAGTATTGGAAACTAAAGGGAATCTGTTACCAGATTTTTTTTCTCCTAATCTGAAAGTGGCATAAAGTAGAGACAGAGAACCTGATTCCAGTAATATGTCACTTAATGGGCTGCCTTCTTTAGTTTTGATAAAATTTCTGTTTTATCAGCAGGAGATTATCACTACAGGAACTGGTGTCTCATACCTTCTGGTCCAACCACGCCCCCACCACTGATTGGCAGCTTTCTGTCTACACTGTGCATAGGCTGTAGGCTACCAATCACTGGTGTGGGCGGGGTTATACCAAGCTCAGTATTCACAACTGCTGGATTTTCAGGAGTAAAAACTGTGATTTTATCAAAATGATAGCAAGCAGCCCAGTAAGTGATACATCGCTGAAATCATGGTCTCTGCCCCTACATCATGCTGCTCTCAGATGGTGTAGTAAAAACCTGGTGACAAATTCCCTTTTAGGCCAGTCTCACACGTCCAAATAATTCCAGTACCGAAAAAATCGGTACCGGAGTTATCCGTGTCCGTGTGTCCGTGAGCTCATGTAGGCCATCCGTGTGGCACATGTGTGCCGCCCGTGTGCCGACTGGGTACCACACGGAGCGTGCAGGAGACAGTGCTAGAGATAAGCGCTGTCCCCTGCATCTGGTGCTGAAGCCGCCATTCATATCTTCTCTCCAGCAGCGTTCGCTGGAAAGAAGATATGAAAAATCCTTTTTTTTTTTTTTTCGTGTTTTAAATAAAGATCCCTGTCCCCACCCCCCTCCCACCTCCTGTGCGCCCGCCCGCTGGTAATAAAATACTCAACCGGATCCCTCGCTGCTTCCTCTCCGCGCCGCAGCTTCTCCTGTATGAGCGGTCACGTGGTGCTTTCCATTACAGTGATGAATATGCGGCTCCACCTCCCATAGGGGTGGAGCCGCATATTCATCACTGTAATGGTAGGCACCACGTGACCGCTCATACAGGAGAAGCTGCGGCGAGGACAGGACGCTGCGAGGGAGCCGGGTGAGTATTTTACTAACAGCGGGCGAGCGCACAGGGGGTGGGATTTTTCATATCTTCTTTCCTGCGAACGCTGCTGGAGAGAAGATATGAATGGCGGCTTCAGCACCACGTGGGGGGACAGCGCTTACTGTAGCGCTGTCTCCTGCACGGCACACGGACTGCACACAGACAGCGTCCGTGTGCGGTACGTGTTTTACATGGACCCATTGACTTTAATGGGTCTGTGTAATCCGTGCGCTCCCACGAACACTGACATGTTTCCATGTTTTGCACACGGTCCATGAAAACACGCTGACATGTGTAGAGACACATTGATTTCAATGTGTCTACGTGAGTCAGTGTCTCCGGTACGAGAGGAAACTGTCACCTCACATACCGGAGCCACTGACGTGTGAAACCGGCCTTATAGTAATTTAACCCCTTTACCCCCAAGGGTGGTTTGCACGTTAATGACCAGGCCAATTTTTACAATTCTGACCACTGTCCCTTTATGAGGTTATAACTCCGAAACGCTTCAACGGATCCTGGTGATTCTGACATTGTTTTCTCGTGACATATTGTACTTCATGATAGTGGTAAAATTTCTTTGATAGTACCTGCGTTTATTTGTGAAAAAAACGGAAATTTGGCGAAAATTTTGAAAATTTCGCAATTTTCAAACTTTGAATTTTTATGCAATTAAATCACAGAGATATGTCACACAAAATACTTAATAAGTAACATTTCCCACATGTCTCCTTTACATCAGCATAATTTTGGAACCAATTTTTTTTTTTGTTAGGGAGTTATAAGGGTTAAAAGTTGACCAGCAATTTCTCATTTTTACAACACCATTTTTTTTTAGGGACCACGTCTCATTTGAAGTCATTTTGAGGGGTCTATATGATAGAAAATGCCCAAGTGTGACACCATTCTAAAAACTGCACCTCTCAAGGTGCTCAAAACCACATTCAAGAAGTTTATTAACCCTTCAGGTGTTTAATAGGAATTTTTGGAATGTTTAAATAAAAATGAACATTTAACTTTTTTACACAAAAAATTTACTTCAGCTCCAATTTGTTTTATTTTACCAAGGGTAACAGGAGAAATTGGACCCAAAAAGTTGTTGTCCAATTTGTCCTGAGTACGCTGATACCCCATATGTGGCAGTAAACCACTGTTTGGGCGCATGGGAGAGCTCGGAAGGGAAGGAGCGCTATTTGACTTTTCAATGCAAAATTGACAGGAATTGAGATGGGACGCCATGTTGCGTTTGGAGAGCCACTGATGTGCCTAAACATTGAAACCCCCCACAAGTGACACCATTTTGGAAAGTAGACCCCCTAAGGAACTTATCTAGAGGTGTGGTGAGCACTTTGACCCACCAAGTGCTTCACAGAAGTTTATAATGCAGAACCGTAAAAATAAAAAATCATATTTTTTCACAAAAATTATATTTTTGCCCCCAATTTTTTATTTTTCCAAGGGTAAGAGAAGAAATTGGACCTCAAAAGTTGTTGTCCAATTTGTCCCGAGTACGCTGATACCCCATATGTGGCAGTAAACCACTGTTTGGGCGCATGGGAGAGCTCGGAAGGGAAGGAGCGCCGTTTGACTTTTCAATGCAAAATTGACAGGAATTGAGATGGGACGCCATGTTGCATTTGGAGAGCCACTGATGTGCCTAAACATTGAAACCCCCCACAAGTGACACCATTTTGGAAAGTAGACCCCCTAAGGAACTTATCTGGATGTGTGGTGAGCACTTTGACCCACCAAGGGCTTCACAGAAGTTTATAATGCAGAGCCATAAAAATAAAACAAATTTTTTTTCCCACAAAAATTATTTTTTAGCCCCCAGTTTTGTATTTTCCCTAGGGTAACAGGAGAAATTGGACCCCAAAAGTTGTTGTCCAATTTGTCCTGAGTACGCTGATACCCCATATGTGGGGGGGAACCACCGTTTGGGCGCATGGGAGGGTTCGGAAGGGAAGGAGCGCCATTTGGAATGCAGACTTAGATGGAATGGTCTGCAGGCGTCACATTGCGTTTGCAGAGCCCCTAATGTACCTAAACAGTAGAAACCCCCCACAAGTGACACCATTTTGGAAAGTAGACCCCCTAAGGAACTCATCTTGATGTGTTGTGAGAGCTTTGAACCCCCAAATATTTCACTACAGTTTATAACGCAGAGCCATGCAAATAAAAAATATTTTTTTTTCCACAAAAATTATATTTTAGCCCCCAGTTTTGTATTTTTCCAAGGTTAGCAGGAGAAATTGGACCCTAAATGTTGTTGTCCAATTTGTCCTGAGTACGCTGATACCCGATATGTGGGGGGAACCACCGTTTGGGCGCATGGGAGGGCTCGGAAGGGAAGGAGCATCATTTGGAATGCAGACTTAGATGGATTGGTCTGCAGGCGTCACATTGCGTTTGCAGAGCCCCTAATGTACCTAAACAGTAGAAACCCCCCACAAGTGACCCCATATTGGAAACTAGACCCCTCAATGAACTTATCTAGATGTGTTGTGAGAACTTTGAACCCCCAAGTGTTTCACTACAGTTTATAACGCAGAGCCGTGAAAATAAAAAATCTTTTTGTTTTCCCACAAAAATTATTTTTTAGCCCCCAGTTTTGTATTTTCCCAAGGGTAACAGGAGAAATTGGTCCACAAAAGTTGTTGTCCAATTTGTCCTGAGTACGCTGATACCCCATATGTTGGGGTAAACCCCTGTTTGGGCACACAGGAGAGCTCGGAAGGGAAGGAGCACTGTTTTACTTTTTCAACGCAGAATTGGCTGGAATTGAGATCGGACGCCATGTCGTGTTTGGAGAGCCCCTGATGTGCCGAAACAGTGGAAACCCCCCAATTATAACTGAAACCCTAATCTAAACACACCCCTAACCCTAATTCCAACGGTAACCCTAACCACACCTCTAACCCTGACACACCCCTAACCCTAATCCCAACCCTATTCCCAACTGTAAATATAATCTAAACCCTAACCCTAACTTTAGCCCCAACCCTAACTGTAGCCCCAACCCTAACCCTAACCCTAGCCCTAACCCTAGCCCTAACCCTAGCCCTAACCCTAACCCTAACCCTAGCCCTAACCCTAGCCCTAACCCTAGCCCTAACCCTAACCCTAGCCCTAGCCCTAACCCTAGCCCTAACCCTAGCCCTAACCCTAGCCCTAGCCCTAACCCTAGCCCTAACCCTAGCCCTAATGGGAAAATGGAAATAAATACATTTTTTTTATTTTTCCCTAACTAAGAGGGTGATGAAGGGGGGTTTGATTTACTTTTATAGCGAGTTTTTTAGCGGATTTTTATGATTGGCAGCCGTCACACACTGAAAGACCCTTTTTATTGCAAAAAATATTTTTTGCAATACCACATTTTGAGAGCTATAATTTTTCCATATTTTGGTCCACAGAGTCATGTGAGGTCTTGTTTTTTGCGGGACGAGTTGACGTTTTTATTGAAAACATTTTTGGGCACGTGACATTTTTTTATCGCTTTTTATTCCGATTTTTGTGAGGAAGAATGACCAAAAGCCAGCTATTCATGAATTTCTATTGGGGGAGGCGTTTATACCGTTCCGCGTTTGGTAAAATTGATAAATCAGTTTTATTCTTCGGGTCAGTACGATTACAGCGATACCTCATTTATATCTTTTTTATGGTTTGGTGCTTTTATACGATAAAAACTATTTTACAGAAAAAATAATTATTTTTGCATCGCTTTATTCTCAGGACTATAACTTTTTTATTTTTTTGCTGATGATGCTGTATGGCGGCTCTTTTTTTGCGGGACAATATGACGCTTTCAGCGGTACCATGTTTATTTATATCTGTCCTTTTGATCGCGTGTTATTCCACTTTTTGTTCGGCGGTATGATAATAAAGCGTTGTTTTTTGCCTCGTTTTTTTTTTTTCTTTTCTTACGGTGTTTACTGAAGGGGTTAACTAGTGGGACAGTTTTATAGGTCGGGTCGTTACGGACGCGGCGATACTAAATATGTGTACTTTTATTGGTTTTTTTTTTATTTAGATGAAGAAATGTATTTATGGGAATAATATTTTTTTTTTTTTTCATTATTTTGGAATATTTTTTTTTATTTTTTTTTACACATTTGGAAATTTTTTTTTTTACTTTTTTACTTTGTCCCAGGGGGGGACATCACAGATCAGTGATCTGACAGTTTGCACAGCACTCTGTCAGATCGCCGATCTGATAGGAGTGCAGGCTGCTTCACAGTGCCTGCTCTGAGCAGGCTCTGTGAAGCCACCTCCCTCCCTGCAGGACCCGGATCCGCGGCCATCTTAGATCCGGGGCTGGAGGGAGCAGGGAGGGAGGTGAGACCCTCGCAGCAACACGATCACATCGCGTTGCTGCGGGGGTCTCAGGGAAGCCCACAGGGAGCCCCCTCCCTGCGCGGTGCTTCCCTGCACCGCCGGCACATCGCGATCATCTTTGATCGCGGTGTGCCAGGGGTTAATGTGCCGGGGGCGGTCCGTGACTGCTCCTGGCACATAGTGCCGGATGTCAGCTGCGATAAGCAGCTGACACCCGGCCGCGATCGGCCGCGCTCCCCCCGTGAGCGCGGCCGATCGGCTATGACGTACTATCCCGTCCAGGGTCAGATAAGCCCAGGGCACCTCGACGGGATAGTACGTCTAAGGTCACAGAGGGGTTAAAGTGGGTTTTGACGCGAATGTTGCCACAGCAAAAACTCAATGTAATCATCCCCAAAGAGTGGCAGCTAAAGTGCCACCATAAAAGTGCCAGCCAAGATGGCCCTAAAACAGTGATAGCTACAGTGCCTCTTAACCCCTTTCTGACCTCGGACGGGATAGTACGTCCAAGGTCAGATTCCCTGCTTTGATGCAGGGCTCTGGCGGTGAGCCCGCACCAAAGCCGGGACATGTCAGCTGTTTTGAACAGCTGACATGTGCCCGTAATAGGCGCGGGCAGAATCGCCATCTGCCCGCACCTATTAACTAGTTAAATGCCGCTGTCAAACGCAGACAGCGGCATTTAACTACCGCATCCGGCCGTGCGGCCAGAAATGACGTCATCGACGACCCCCGTCACATGATCGGGGGTCGGCGATGCGTCAGGATGGTAACCATAGAGGTCCTAGAGACCTCTATGGTTACTGATCACCGGTGGCTGTGAGCGCCACCCTGTGGTCGGCGCTCACAGCACGCCTGCATTTCTGCTACATAGCAGCGATCAGCAGATCGCTGCTATGTAGCAGAGGCGATCGAGTTGTGCCTGCTTCTAGCCTCCCATGGAGGCTATTGAAGCATGGAAAAAGTAAAAAAAAAAAGTTACAAAAAATGTGAAAAAAATAAAAAAAAATATAAAAGTTTAAATCACCCCCCTTTCGCCCCAATCAAAATAAATCAATAAAAAAAAATCAAATCTACACATATTTGGTATCACCGTGCTCAGAATCGCCCGATCTATCAATTAAAAAAAAACATTAACCTGATCGCTAAATGGCGTAGCAAGAAAAAAATTCGAAACGCCAGAATTACGTTTTTTAGGTCGCCACGACATTGCATTAAAATGCAATAACGGACGATCAAAAGAACGTATCTGCACCAAAATGCTATCATTAAAAACGTCATCTTGGCACGCAAAAAATAAGCCCTCAACCGACCCCAGATCAAAAATGGAGACGCTACGAGAATCGGAAAATGGCGCAATTTTTTTTTTTTTTTTAGCAAAGTTTGGAATTTTTTTTCACCACTTAGATAAAAAATAACCTAGTCATGTTAGGTGTCTATGGACTCGTACTGACCTGGAGAATCATAATGTCAGGTCAATTTTAGCATTTAGTGAACCTAGCAAAAAAGCCAAACAAAAAACCAGTGTGGGATTGCACTTTTTTTGCAATTTCACCGCACTTGGAATTTTTTTCCCATTTTCTAGTACACGACATGCTAAAACCAATGATGTCGTTCAAAAGTACAACTCGTCCCGCAAAAAATAAGCCCTCACATGGCCAAATTGACGGAAAAATAAAAAAGTTATGGCTCTGGGAAGGAGGGGAGTGAAAAATGAACACGGAGAAACGAAAAATCCCAAGGTCATGAAGTGGTTAAAATAGTCACAACCACAGTGCCATAAGGTCCAGTGACGACACCAAAAACTGGCATTTAATTACGACATAAAACTTTGTAAACTTTGCTCCGTCTTTCCATACAAAACACAGCGACCCACGCACTTTACCTGGAAATTCATAACTGCAGGGCGAGGCTAAAGGTGCGTTCATAAAACTCAGCCCCCCAGTTATTGTCCCGCACTGCGGCGTCAGATCTCGTTTTACAATCATGGGCGCGGAGCCATTGGGGTCGGGGTTCCCTGCACTCCTCAGTGACGCGATGCCGAGATCCAGGTGTGCGGAGCGGGGGGCTCGTATTATTATTTCACTTTTTACAGTCTCCTAATAAATCAAGTTATTGGCAGGCGCTCGGCGCCTAAGAGGTTAATCCCTTACATAAACAGAACAAGACTATTAAAAAGTGAGAAGTTCATGAAAAAGTTTTTGGTCGACTTTTTTTTTTTTTTTTTTCCACTGTACAATTCGGAGGGACATAAAGCCCCCAGTAACGGGTGAGCCAGGCCTGCAGACAGAAATGTGTGCCATCTCCCACACTGCCCGCCAAAGAGCTTCATGGCATTCCTGCTCCTGGTGATTACTATAGAGATCCGGCATCGCGAGTGGCAGGACCGTCTCAAGGGCCGGCGGCTTCACAAGAGCAGATTTTCTTGATTAATAACAAAGGGTTTTGTTGGGATCCGAGCTGTTTCCCACCATTTCTATGCAGTCCCAGCAACACAAACTGTGGTCATTAGCATTTCAAGGAGCTTCATAATGGTGATGCTAAGAAAGGCCACTCTGGATGGGTGAAATCCATTTTGTCCTCTCTGGTGACATCTGTTCTAACTTTTAAAGCCAGAAAGGAAGGCAGATAATGCCAGCGAGGCCTGTGATTTACTGTATTGGCACTTGTGAGGATTCTCCTGCATCTTCACATAAAGACGGGTAACCTCAGTGTGTACACATGAATGTGGAAGAGCAAACAGCCCGCCATTCCCACAATGAGGCCAGTGCTGGAATCCTACCTCTCCGCTGGGGGGCCGCCATCATTCCGATGGGCATCGCTCCACGACACTATGGGGCGACATAGGAAAGGGTCCATGCTATGGGGCGAGAGCCAGCGGAGTGAGGGGCTCCAAACACAACACATCATGGTGGCAGATAGATAGATAGATAGATAGATAGATAGATAGATAGATAGATAGATAGATAGATAGATAGATAGATAGATAGATAGATAATAGATAGATAGATGATGGATAGATAGATAGATGATGGATGGATAGATAGATAGATAGATAGATAGATAGATAGATAGATAGATAGATAGATAGATAGATAGATAGATGATGGATAGATAGATAGATAGATGATGGATAGATAGATAGATAGATAGATAGATAGATAGATAGATAGATAGATAGATAGATAGATGATGGATAGATAGATAGATAGATAGATAGATAGATAGATAGATGATGGATAGATAGATAGATGATGGATAGATAGATAGATGATGGATAGATAGATGATGGATAGATAGATAGATAGATAGATAGATAGATAGATAGATAGATAGATAGATAGATAGATGATGGATAGATAGATAGATAGATAGATAGATAGATAGATAGATAGATGATGGATAGATAGATAGATGATGGATAGATAGATAGATAGATAGATAGATAGATAGATAGATAGATAGATAGATAGATGATGGATAGATAGATAGATAGATAGATAGATAGATAGATAGATAGACGGGAGATGGATAGATAGATAGATAGATAGATGATAGATAGATAGATAGATAGATGATGGATAGATAGATAGATAGATAGATAGATAGATGATGGATAGATAGATAGATAGATAGATAGATAATGGATAGATAGATAGATGATGGATAGATAGATAGATAGATGATAGATAGATATATAGATAGATAGATAGATGATGGATAGATAGATAGATAGATAGATAGATAATAGATAGATGATGGATAGATAGATAGATAGATAGATAGATAGATAGATAGATAGATAGATAGATAATGGATAGATAGATAGATGATGGATAGATAGATAGATAGATAGATAGATAGATAGATAGATAGATAGATGATAGATAGATGATAGAACGATAATAGATAGATGATGGATAGATAGATAGATAGATAGATAATGGATAGATAGATAGATGATGGATAGATAGATAGATAGATAGATAGATAGATAGATAGATAGATAGACGGGAGATGGATAGATAATAGATATATGATACATTAGGTAGATAGATAGATAGATAGATAGATAGATAGATAGATAGATAGATAGATAGATAATAAATAGATGCATAAAGTTTTTCACCTTTTTTAACCTGAAACACTTGGAGTGCTGCCTTTATTTTTTCTTCTGTTTTTCTTCTAGATAGTTAAATAGATAGATAGATAACAGATAGATAGAGAAATAGATGATAAATAGAAAGATAGATATGAGATGGATAGATAGATAGATAGTTAGTTAGATAGATAGATAGATAGATAGATAGATAGATAGATAGATAGATAGTTAGATAGATAGATAGATAGATAGATAGATAGATAGATAGATAGATAGATAGATAGATAGATAGATAGATAGATATTTGAGATAGAAATGAAAAGGATAGGAATTGGAGCTCTAGATACTAGATAGATGGATGTGTCGGCCTGTATCTCCGCCTCTCTCCATGGAATCTTATGTGATCAGGGAAGACAGACTTTACTCATGAGCTCAGATAGAGAATGATCAATTCAGGAGATGAAAGAAGCACATTTTTCTGATTGTAATATATTCTAAGTTTCTTATTCTCATGTATACTATTGATTTACAGAATAAGAATGATGACGACATGTACTCTTTAAATGTCCCATGGGAATACTCCTGTGATGCTGAAGCTGCTGGTTGTCTGAGGCAGTAAAAAGGTTTCTTGTAAAGTTGAGTGCAGGAAAAGTTTACATGCTCCATTCTCATATGCTCAGGTGAATGCTAAGGACTAAACCCCTATAAACATTGTGGCCCTGGGCTATTGTCCAATTTGCCATCCCCCAAAAACTGGATTTACAGTATAATCTAACCTAAAACAAGTCCTTCTAGATATCCCGGCTACTCCATGCTGATGGCGCCAGAATTACAAGCAACAGATAATTCTGTCACATATATGTCAGGTCAGGTGAACTGTCCCAAATTTACCATCATGATTCCTTGGAAACAATTCTTCCAAGTTTACAGAGTTGTGGACCAAAATGGGTGATGGTTATGCGGCGCCCCAGGGTCCTGGTCGTTGCAGCAATGTCATTTCCCTCTAGGGGGAGTGATGTTACGTTTGAAGGCAATAAAGGAGATCTCTTTACCAGGTATCACAAACATGCAACAGATTTCATACTCCAGTCCACCAGGGGGAGCTACGCTCCTATTTATTAGGGCACTCTTCACAATTACTGTAGGTAAAACTGGTGGTCTGGATAGGAAGTTAGTCAGTTCCTGTCAGGCAGACAGAGAGGAAGGAGGAACATCGAGTAGTTGCTGACAGAGATGGTCCCTGACAGGGGTGGGAGCCTGTCAGAGGCCTAGACAGAAGGCCACGGAGCTGCGCCTGCCCCACGTGCGGCAGCTCCTAAAAAAGAGAACTGTATTGTAGAGAGGGTGAAGAAGTCATAGCAAAAGGAGAGGAAACCAGAAGGAGTTCTGCCCTATACAGGCTGCCTCCTTCTGAGGCGCAGGATCCGGTAGCCGGAACACCGAGGGAGCAACAGTCTCTATGCCTTGCTCTAGAGACCGGCAGGACAGCTAATTCCACGTTACCTGCCCGACCTATACCCAGGAGGCACGGTGGCAACTTGTGGGGGCCGGGGCGTGATAGAGTCCCTGTAAAAAGCCTCAGGCCATCAGTCATACGGGTTTGTTCCTATCCATCTGGGGGACAGAGAGAGACATAACATCTAGAACATCTACAACAGTTGTGAGCACCTTACGAGAAGCTCAGCAGGAAGGTACTACAACACCCAGACACTAGAGGAAGGCTACTGATTTTCACCTGGATAACGGGACTCCGGATTTGCCTCCAAACCGTCCAGACTCTGCCTGCCTTGTGATCTGGCCTGGACTGTGGATGCTGAAGCCTTCAGTAAAGGTAAAGAGACTGCAACCTTGTGTCCTCGTTCTTCACTGCGCATTACACCATCCATCATCCACCATCTACACATTGGGAAGCCCTGGGGATACACTTCACCTGTGGGAAGGTATACCATCTAGCTGCCATAACATCACCCCAGCGGACCCCTAAGCAGCGTCGGTCACCCTGACCGAATACCACAGGTGGCGTCACGAACATTTCCCTTTTAAAGACCTTTCCCTTTTACAACGGACCTCCCGAGGGCCACGGACTGGGTCAGCCACCGTGACATCCCCCTTGAGAACCGAAGGACCCGGTACCGAGTACCCCACTGCCCTACGGGGGCGATCCAGTTACACAAACCCCCAAACATAGACGGGCAGTTTTATGCAAGGTTAGGAGATAGCCAGTAGCTTAGCTATTAGCGGGGAGCCAGTCTCTGTGGGCGCACTCACATGGTGGTCACTGTAGCCCTGCCGCCTATAGGACAGAGAAGTCACACAAGACACCAGCGTCCCAGCACAGGCGCCACATTGACGTCACCGCATTGTGCCGCCTGGGTTTGTCCACTAATTGTGCACAAGAGGACTGCTGGGGGTTTGGAGAATTAAAATTAGGTGAATATGGATTGTATTATTTTTTTCTGTGTCATTACTACTTGTAAAAAATAACTCAGAGGGCATTCTGTTCATTGTTATTATTATTATTATTATTATTATTATTATTAAATAAGGGAGGCACTATGTCCATTATTATTATTATTATTAAATAAGGGAGGCACTATGTCTATTATTATTATTACTACTGAATAAGGTGGGGCACTCTGTTCATTAATATTAGTACTATTATTATTATTATTATTATTATTATATAAGTGGCCACTCTGGACAATATTATTACTGAATAAGAGGGGCACTAAGACTATTATTATTATTATTATTATTATTAAATAAAAGAGGCACTCTGTCCATTGTTATTATTACTACTGAATAAGGTGAGGCACTTTGCTCATTAATATTAATACTATTGTTGTTATTATTATTATTATTAATATTATTATTATTATATAAGTGGCCACTCTGGGCAATATTATTACTGAATAAGGGGGGAACTAAAACTATTATTATTATTATTATTATTATTATTATTATTATTATTATTAAATAAGGTCCTCCCTCCTTATGTACCTGTGTGCCTTGTTTTTTGCTCATGTTTAATGTATTTGTCTATATTTGCCCCATATTCACATGTAAAGAGCCAGGAATAAATGGTGCTATAAAAATGTATAATAATAATTAGGGAGGCACTCTGTCCATTATTATTATTACTACTGAATAAGGTAGGACACTTTGTTCATTTTCATCATCATTATTATTATTATTATTATTACTATTATTCTTATTTGTGATGGAAATGTTCATTGACAGTGTTTATTGTGAGACACTGCAAATAATGAGAAATTTGGACTTCAGTCTAAAGTTGCCTCCGCTTTAGAGACAAGTTACACATCATGTGCTTTTCGGAGCGACAAAAAAAAGTGGTTTGACAAAAAAAAACACATCCAGGCAAGATTAAAAGCAAAGTAAATGGTGCCAGTTTGTAGCACTTCAGGCCATCTGTGCAGGACCGTTCCTGGGTCTTTTACACTGGTCATCTTGAGAACAAAGTGGAAACCAGATTCCAGCAGTTTTTTCAATTCACTATTCATTGAGGGTCTCATGGACTCCATATGGATCCAGCCAACTGCTGTGCTAAATCAGGACCTTTTCCCAGAATTGACATGGTAATGAAGTCATGGTATTACTTGCAGAAAAGACCTCCGTAGGTATTCCCTATTCTTACAAATCCAGCCTTTTCACCCCATTCACTCCCGAAAATTATCTCATATCATTACAACATCTGTGGGCAGTGTTATTCTTCCCTTCATGTTTTTCTTCCCTTCGTGTTTTTTTCTTCTTTTTTGGGGGGAAGGGGATGCGAGTGTGGCATAGTTTATCATTACTCCCTAAAGTCTTCCAAAACATTTCGCAGGGAGCACAGGATCCCGACATAATGATTATATTAAAAAAAATCCAAAATGTGTCTTCCTTATTACTCACCGTTAACATTTCGCATTCATTAACAATTCAATCCTTTGTGCTTAATAGGCTTTAAAATGGCCACTCATTTTCTGCTCATCAACAGTTGTCTGCGGCAGGGCTTAAAGGGACATGCTACCGTTACCACAAAGGAAGTTTTTATTAATTCCAACTGTTTAATATATAGGGAGCTGGAACTACACTAAAAAAAATAATAATAGGGTTTAGGCGCCAAAAATGTTACTGAAAACGTTTCGCAGCTTAACCAGGGGCTATGATTCACTTTACAAGTGCACTTTGGGAAATAAATGGCAAGTGCTGATTGGTTGCCAAATGAAACAAGGATGGTGTGAGAATATTAATATATTAGGGAGGAGATGAGTTTATTGAAGATGATCGGAAATGTACTTTAGAAATCACAGGTATTAAGGTTAAGGTTAGCTGATGTCTTTTTCAGGAGGAAATGATCTGCAAACCACCTGAAAAAGCATTAAAGAATGAACGTGCACATTGCAACGTAAAAACGACTCGCTGTTCAGTCTTTTGAGCTTCTTTTAACCCCTTCAGGCTTCCAGAGATGCCAAGCGGTTAAAAGAAGTGACCCGATCATTACTCAGTCGGCCTAAGATGTCGCAATGAACAACTGAAAAGAAGCCGAAAAAGGTGCTTCTGGGAAAAAGACTCCGGCATGTCCTGAATCATCTTCCTTCCAAAAAACATCCCAAGTTTGCACACATCTAATTATTGCCATGGGCACATACCCTCAGACTACATTCACATATTCATGTGAGTGTTAACAACCGAGAAAAATGGACACAGTGTGCTTCTGTTGATTTTCTTATCTGCTTATTTTCCTTGAAGCATGTATACTGTCTCAATTTTTTTCAGCCATTAAAGACGGATTCCCATCTCCAAGATTCTATCCCAATATGTAGGTGTAGTAATAATAACAGAAAATACCTCCAATTAGAAATGTAGTATAGTTCTTCTGATTAGCTATACCCCATGTGCAGGGCATTGCAGTAGCTTAGGTATCCATGGTTATGATCACTATTATAGTGACAGTTTGTTAGTTGTAAGTGGTTGTAACCATGGTTATCTTAGCTACTGTAATGCCTGCACAAGCGGTAAGAGACATAGTGAATCAGAAGAACTATCCTACAATTCTAATTGGAGATATTTGCTAATATTATTATTATTATTATTATGGCACCTTCTACATTTTTGGATAGAATCTTGGAGATGGGAATACCCCTTTAAGTCTTAACAGTAAAAAAAAAAACTTCAAAGACTCAAAAAATAAGCTTCCGATTAATGAGGCTACAATCACATGACCGTATTTTCAGTCTAAATGTTGTCCATGGGAAAAAAAACTGACATTACACAAAAAAATGTTATTCAATTGAGTAGTTCAGATTAGCTGTTATTTTTCGCAGGCCAAATGCCCGTGTGAAAAAAATCGCAGAAAAAAAAACATATAGCATCCGATTCTTTACACCCACATTGCCATTATTAAGATAGGAAACTGTTTTGTCTTGTACATTTTACTAATAATTACTGATGTGTAAAAAATAAATGCATGTAAAAGACGGACTCGGGGATGACACGTGGACTGCGCACGGACGACAATACAGGTAACAAGACGTCCATTGTTTCTGGATGAAAATCAGATGACTTTTTTAAACACTAGTGTGAACTTAGCCTTTCAATGGGAAAACAGGCTTTTAGTGACCACGATGCTGTTTTCTTGCACTTAAGAATGAAGAAGCAACATTTTTATTGTTTTACTTATTTCTGCTGAAAAAAAACACTCCAGTTTCCATCACATAAAGAAGTGAAACAAAAAAAACTGCTCCATGCACAAAAAAGCATAAAAAACACCAGAAAATGTGTCAAAACAAGAAAATCAGTTTTGAACCTTTATTTTTTTGCAGCAGAAACAACACGGTGTCTGATGAAGGTAACACAGAGAAGGGTTTTAAATCTACAACATGGCGATACTTTGTAAACGAGGCCTTAGACATCATGGTGGATCTGACAGCTTCTACTGACCTTATCTTACAACACCGGGGTCTAATTTAAACAGGACATGAAGTATTTGATACACTGACTATTTTGAAGGTTTTCCCGCCTTCAAAGAATGGAGAGGTCTGTAATTTTTATCGCAGGTACGCTTCAACTGTAAGAGACAAGATCTTTAAAAAAAATACAGAGAATCACATTGTTTGATTTTTACATAATTAATTTGCATTTTATTGCATGAAATATTTGATACAATAGAAAAACAGAACTTAATATTTGGTACAGAAACCTTTGTTTGAAATTACAGAGGTCAGACATTTTCTTCTTGACCAAGTCTGCACACACTGTAGCAGGGATTTTGGCCCACTCCTCCATACAGATCTTCTCCAGATCTTTCAGGTTTCGGGGATATCGCTGAAGAACACTGAGTTTCAGCTCCTCCAAAGATTTTCTATTGAGTTCAGGTCTGGAGACTGGCTAGGCCACTACAGGACCTTGAAATGCTTCTTGTGGGGCCACTCTTTAGTTGCCCTGGCTGTATGTCTCCAATTATTGTCATGCTGGAAGACCCAGCCACGACATATTTTGAATACTTTTACTGTGGGATCGAGGTTGTTGGCCAAATCTCACAATACATGACGCCATCCATTCTCCGTTCAATAATGTGCAGTTGTCCTGTCCTGTTTGCAGAAAAGCACCCCCAAAGTATGATGCTTTCCCCACCATGCTTCATAGTTGGCATGGTGTTCTCGCAGTTTTACTTATTTTCTTCTGCCTCCAAACACGACGAGTGGAGTTGATACCAAAGAGTTTTATTTTGGTCTCTTTTAACCACATGACCTTCTCTTAGGGTACCGTCACACAGTGGCATTTTGATCGCTACGACGGCACGATCCGTGACGCTCCAGCATCGTAACAATATCGCTCCAGCATCGTAGACTGCTGTCACACTTTGCAATGTACGACGCTGGAGCGATAATTTCATGACGTATGTGCGATGTAGAAGCCGTTGGTTACTATGCGCACATCGTATACAATATCGTGCACACCTTTGTTACACCATGCGATCATGCCGCCACAGCGGGACACTAGACGACGAAAGAAAGTTTCAAACGATCTGCTACGACGTACGATTCTCAGCGGGGTCCCTGATCGCAGGAGCGTGTCAGACACAGCGAGATCGCTGGAACGTCACGGATATATCGCTCGAACGTCACGAATCGTGCCGTCGTAGCGATCAAAATGCCACTGTGTGACGGTACCCTTATGCCTCTGCTGGATCATCCAGATGGTCATTGGTGAACTTCAAATGAGCCTGGACATGTGCTGGTGTGAGCAGGGAGGCCTTACTTGCCCTGCAGAATCTGAATTCATGACGTTATAGTGTGTTACTAAAGCTAATATTTGATGCAATGGTCTCAGCTCTTTTCAGGTCACTGACCAGGTCCTCCCATGTAGTTCTAAGCTGATTCCTGACTTTTCTCAGAATCATCCTTACTCCAAGAGGTGAAATCTTGCCCAGGCCAAGGAAAACTGAGTCATCTTGTGTTTGTTCCATTCGCTAATAATTTCTTCAATGTTTTGTAGCCCATTCCTGCCTTGTCCAGGTCTACAATATTGTCCCTGGTGTCCTTAGACAGCTCTTTGATCTTGGCCATGGTGGAGAGGTTGTAATGTGGTTGAGTGTGTGGACAGTTGTCTTTTATACAGATAACGCTTTCAAATAGGTGCAGTTAATACATGTAATGAGTATAGAGTAGGAGGGCTTCTTAAAGAAAAACTAACAGGTCTGTGAGAGCCAGAATTCTTGCTGGTTGGTAAGTGTTCAAATACTTATTTCATGCAATAAAATGCTATTTAATCATTTAAAAATCATGTAATGTAATTTTCTGTTTTTTTATTTATAGATTCTTTCTCTCACAGGTGAAGTGTACCTATGATAAAAATTACAGACCCCTCCATTCTTTGTAGGTGGGAAAACTTGTAAAATCGGCAGTGTATCAAATATTTATTTTCCCCATTTTATCAGCATGGGATTTGTGGCTTCTTCCCATGTTTTCCTGGGTTCCCTTCATGCACCAATAACATAGTGTGCCAGGAATTTCCTAACAATACTGCGACCCTTCCCTACTCTATGGATGTCCAGACTGGTGACAGTGGTTGATACAGTCAGTCAACAAGGCCCCTAGTTAATCATTATTGTTGTTTAGATTGTGACCACCTACCGTGAACAGCCGTAATCATCCCAAAATAGTGAGTCCTGCCATATGTCTAGACTTGTACAAGCAAATTGACCAACTCCAGAATGACTTATAAACTCCATACTCATTAGATCAAAGGCAATCGAACCCGACCATATCATCGGAATAGGCCAATAATCTACTGTGAATAGGGCCCCGACTGATGATGTCTGTAGGATAGAGGCCCTTATGCATGTTAGAAGAATGTCGACCGAACCCGCCAATATTGATGGGTTTGGTCAACAGTCTGGTGACACCGACTGACTGATGATTCGGGGAGATGTTGACTGAACATGTCCAATTTCGGACTGTTGATCACCTTGTTCTACCGGATATATGACAACAGCCGACATGTCAGTTGGTGGTTTCCCACAGAGAACACACATACGCTCATCCAAACCTGTGTATGGATGAGTCAGCTGAGATGGTTGTGGGACAAACAATCGGCCAACGTATCTTTCCCAACTAATGTGTAAGGACAGCGTAAGTGTCCGGAAATTTCAATGAGAACCTACCCCCCACTTACATCTGTAATTGTAGGCCGCTTCATTACTTTTTATCACCTAATCAGAATGAAAGGAGATATTGCCAAGTTAGGAATAACCCTTTAGGAGTGTATGTACCATAAATTCCACAATTAATATAAAACTTCTTCTATCAAATTGTTGACAATTTTATTCAGCCATTCCTTAGTTCTGTTTCTTAGAAATATGGAAAGCAGGAAAGCATTCTCCAGCGTGGAAATCTTAGGTAAAACTTGACTTTTATTTAGATCATCAGAAAACAATACATGCACATCGGCATATCACTAGCTAGCCCAAGACTGACCGACACATCCATAGCTTAATTAAGACACAAGTTGTCGAAACGCGTCAGTCTGTCTAGTGATATTATTTTATGATAATCTAAATAAAACTCAAGTTTTACTTAAGATTTCCACGCTCAAGAATTCCTTCCTGCTTTCCATAATGTTTACAGCTCCGGACTAGGGTGGCTCCATGAGAGGAACTACAACCAGACGTAGTAAGAGGAATCACACCACGACACGGAGCTGTCGGACACGGCGAAGTAACTGTGAGCTGACTATTCCTTTTTCCCCGTCCTATATTCTTCCTTGTTTCTTAGGAATGTAGCAACAAACTTGACTACCATTACAGCTGGGTTGTCTACTTAGTGGCAAATCTGGGAGCTGGTGTATAGCCAGAGCTGGCATCAGCACCCGGTGTACCCAGGCAAGTGCCCGGGCCATGAGCAGTCGGTGGTGCCCTGACAGTCGGGGGCAGTGACACGCTATGGTGGCCCGATGCCTGTGCCAGTGCCTGCAAGTGGGCTCCCCCGCCTCATGCTCTGGGCCCCCTCTGGGCCTTGCGATACTCGCCTCTCCCTATTCAAGCGCTGAGGTGTCTTCTGTTCTCTGACTGAGACATTCAGGTCAGAGGGCACGATGATGTGATTAGTGTGCACCCTCTGCCTGAAAAGTCACAGTGCAGAGAGTCGGAAGACGCCGAGGAGTCTGGAGCAGAGCAGCGGCCAGTGAGGAGAGGTGAGTATTTCCTAATTTTTTTAATGTTGGGAGCAATATATGGGGCCTATTATATATGGAGCAGTATATGGTGTCAATTATATATGGAGCAATATATGGGGCCAATTATATATGGAGCCTCTTGTAGAGTCCATTATATATGGAGCAGTATATGGTCCCAATTATATATGGAGCAGTATTTGGGGCCAATTACATATGGAGCATCTTATGGGGCCCATTATATATGCAGCAATATATGGGTCCAATTATATATGGAGCAGTAAATGGGGATAATTATGTATGGAACATCCTACGGGGTCCATTATATATGGAGCAGTATATCAGGCCAATTACATATGGGGCATCTTATGGAGCCCACTACATATGGAGCAGTATATAGGGCCAATTATAAATGGAGCAATATATGGGGCCAAATACATATAGAGCATCTTATGGGGGCAATTACATATGGAGCAGTATATGGGACCCATTACATATGATGCATCTTATAGGGCCAATTAGATATGGAGCATTACATGGGGCCCATTCTGTTTGGAGCAATATATGAAGCCCATCATATACTGGAACTTTATTTGGTGCCCATCATATACTGTATGGAGCATTATGTGGAGCTCATTATTCTGTATGGAGCATTATATGAGGATAATTATTCTGTATGGAGCATTAGATGTGATAATAATAATAATAATCTTTATTTTTATATAGCGCTAACATATTCCGCAGCGCTTTACAGTTTGCACACATTATCATCGCTGTTCCTGACGGGGCTCACAATCTACATATCCATTATTCTGTATGGAATAATATATGGGGCTCATTTTTCTGTATGAAGCACTATGTGGTGCCCATAATACTGTATGGAGAAATATATGGGGCTCATTATTCTGTATAGAGCACTATGTGGTGTCCATAACACTGTATGGAGAAATATATGGGGCTCATTATTCTGTATGGAGCACTATGTGGTGATCATAATACTGCATGGAGTAATATATGGGGCTCACTATTCTGTATGGAACACTATGTGGTGCCCATAATGCTGTATGGATCAATATATGGGGCTCATTATTCTGTATGGAGCACTATGTGGTGCCCACAATGCTGTATGGAGAAATATATGGGGTTCATTATTCTGTATGGAGCACTATGTGGTGATCATAATACTGCATGGAGCAATATATGGGGCTCATTATTCTGTATGGAGCACTATATGGTGCCCATTATACTGTATGCAGCAACATATGGGGCTCATTATTCTGCATGGAGTACTATGTGGTGCCCATAATACTGTATGGAGCAATATATAGGGCTTATTATTCTGTGTGGAGCACTATGTGGTGCCCATAATACTGTGTGGAGCAATATATGGGGCTCATTATTCTGTGTGGAGCACTATGTGGTGCCCATAATACTGTGTGGAGCAGTATATGGGGCTCATTATTCTGTGTGGAGCACTATGTGGTGCCCATAATACTGTGTGGAGCAGTATATGGGGCTCATTATTCTGTGTGGAGCACTATATGGTGCCCATAATACTGTGTGGAGCAGTATATGAGGCTCATTATTCTGCATGGAGTACTATGTGGTGCCCATAATACTGTATGGAGCAATATATGGGGCTCATTATTCTGTGTGGAGCACTATGTGGTGCCCATAATACTGTGTGGAGCAGTATATGGGGCTCATTATTCTGTATGGAGCACTATGTGGTGCCCATAATACTGTATGGAGCATTATATGGGGCTCATTATTCCATATGGCGCACTATGTGGTGCCCATAATACAGTATGGAGGACTATACTGTCTGATTTCTGAGCTATTGTAGAATTTGTAATAGATATCACTTATGTAATGTAAGAAGTAAGTGAAATCTTTGGCATTGTACCATACCTATATTTCTCTGCCATATCTGTGGATCATGAATTATGGTATCTGTTAAAGGGGCCCACTGAGAGAGAACTTAGAGACGGCCCTGGGTATAACACTAAATAATGTACATGTTGTGTCAATCAGGAATCATAATGGCCACTGTATTGGTTGTTTGCATTTTAACAAAAGCCCAAAAGGTGCTGACTCAAGAATTTACTTCAAGTAAGCAATAATAATTTTAATTCAAAGTTCATAAAAGAGGAACTGTCATTTGACATTAATATATACAGTGGGGCAAAAAAGTATTTAGTCAGTCAGCAATAGTGCAAGTTCCACCACTTAAAAAGATGAGAGGCGTCTGTAATTTACATCATAGGTAGACCTCAACTATGGGAGACAAACTGAGAAAAAAAATCCAGAAAATCACATTGTCTGTTTTTTTAACATTTTATTTGCATATTATGGTGGAAAATAAGTATTTGGTCAGAAACAAAATTTCATCTCAATACTTTGTAATATATCCTTTGTTGGCAATGACAGAGGTCAAACGTTTTCTGTAAGTCTTCACAAGGTTGCCACACACTGTTGTTGGTATGTTGGCCCATTCCTCCATGCAGATCTCCTCTAGAGCAGTGATGTTTTTGGCTTTTCGCTTGGCAACACGGACTTTCAACTCCCTCCAAAGGTTTTCTATAGGGTTGAGATCTGGAGACTGGCTAGGCCACTCCAGGACCTTGAAATGCTTCTTACGAAGCCACTCCTTCGTTGCCCTGGCGGTGTGCTTTGGATCATTGTCATGTTGAAAGACCCAGCCACGTTTCATCTTCAATGCCCTTGCTGATGGAAGGAGGTTTGCACTCAAAATCTCACGATACATGGCCCCATTCATTCTTTCATGTACCCGGATCAGTCGTCCTGGCCCCTTTGCAGAGAAACAGCCCCAAAGCATGATGTTTCCACCACCATGCTTTACAGTAGGTATGGTGTTTGATGGATGCAACTCAGTATTCTTTTTCCTCCAAACACGACAAGTTGTGTTTCTACCAAACAGTTCCAGTTTGGTTTCATCAGGCCATAGGACATTCTCCCAAAACTCCTCTGGATCATCCAAATGCTCTCTAGCAAACTTCAGACGGGCCCGGACATGTACTGGCTTAAGCAGTGGGACACGTCTGGCACTGCAGGATCTGAGTCCATGGTGGCGTAGTGTGTTACTTATGGTAGGCCTTGTTACATTGGTCCCAGCTCTCTGCAGTTCATTCACTAGGTCCCCCCGCGTGGTTCTGGGATTTTTGCTCACCGTTCTTGTGATCATTCTGACCCCACGGGGTGGGATTTTGCGTGGAGCCCCAGATCGAGGGAGATTATCAGTGGTCTTGTATGTCTTCCATTTTCTAATTATTGCTCCCACTGTTGATTTCTTCACTCCAAGCTGGTTGGCTATTGCAGATTCAGTCTTCCCAGCCTGGTGCAGGGCTACAATTTTGTTTCTGGTGTCCTTTGACAGCTCTTTGGTCTTCACCATTGTGGAGTTTGGAGTCAGACTGTTTGAGGGTGTGCACAGGTGTCTTTTTATACTGATAACAAGTTTAAACAGGTGCCATTACTACAGGTAATGAGTGGAGGAAAGAGGAGAATCTTAAAGAAGAAGTTACAGGTCTGTGAGAGCCAGAAATCTTGATTGTTTGTTTCTGACCAAATCCTTATTTTCCACCATAATATGCAAATAAAATGTTAAAAAAACAGACAATGTGATTTTCTGGATTTTTTTTTCTCAGTTTGTCTCCCATAGTTGAGGTCTACCTATGATGTAAATTACAGACGCCTCTCATCTTTTTAAGTGGTGGAACTTGCACTATTGCTGACTGACTAAATACTTTTTTGCCCCACTGTATATATATATATATATATATATATATATATATTAACCTTCTCTAAATGCCTCTGTTCTCCTGAATCCGGCATGATTTTTCTTTTGTTCCTGCGCCTCTCCGTTCCTGAGATATGGCCCTCTCTTCCCTGAAAGTAGAGGCCGTAGCAAGCCGCCCCTCCCCCCGCAGCGTTAGGCGAAGGCCAGCATGACATGGGTGTGGAGGGGGTGGGGAAACCGTTAATGGGTGGGTCATGCAAAGGAAGGGGTCTTTATAGGGCTAGTTAGGGAGGGGTTTGGCCAGTTCCCGCTCCGGAATCGCTGTGAGCACTGCCGCCCGCCCACCCTTGTTGAGTTGGTATTGTGGGTGGGTCCTAAATTTTGTTTGGGGTCATGGTAGCCGGTGTTTGGGGGGGTCCTTGAAGTTGATGCTAAATTGCTCTGGGGGTCCGTGGGTATATGGATTCCTCAGTTGGTGTTATATTTTTGGTTTTCTGGTCTGGTGATTTGGGGGGGATTTTGCCTATGTTTGGCGGGATCCTCGGGGTTTGAGTGGACATTGGTACCCTTTGGGGTTATTTGGTGCTTCCGAGCCAGTGGGGTAATGGCTGGGAGAAAGATTGTCCACAGTTTTTTCGGTATGGTTAATCACCAGATTTTCGAGCTTCAAGGACCCATCCCAGGTTATTTATTTACTGTTAAATATTTGTGTGTCATAATAAAGGCTGCTGTGGCCAATATTATCCGACTTTGGTGTTAACGTCTTTATTTGGGAAAAGGGAGACACTTGGGTGTTAAGGGGATGGTGGGTTTTAAGTTAAGTCACCCCACCTAACATTGACAATACCAATGCCATGTAAATCTAGTCTTCTTACTAAGTGGTCGTGGTCGTCAACACTTTTCTATTGGAGCCTTCTTGAGAAAAAAGCCCATTGGCTAACAAGACAATTTATATACAAACAAAAGAGAGCCATATCTCAGGAAAGGAGAGGCGTGGCAATAAAAGAAAAACAGCACCAGATTCAGGAGAAGAGCCGCATTTTCACCAGGTAAAAAACTACATTTTTACAGTAAGTGACCAGTTCCTAATTAAGACAGTCTTATATGTTGCTGCTATATTTTTAAAGCCTTTTGCTAGGTAGAGACAACTAATACTGACATTTTCATTGATTCTTTAAAGGTTTCCCACCAGTCTATGACCAACTGAATGCCGTTTGGCTGCTTCCCCCCTGCCTTCAAAGGATGTACTAATCTGTTCTCAGTGAGTGAAAACAGTAGGACTCAGCACATGCAATGGACTCCATCACATTATAGAACAAAGTCAGCTCAGTGGCTGTGACCTCTGGGCCAATGTATTTGTAAGCCATCAATTTCTGCCAGGAGAGGAATAGCTGGATGTGGAGTCATACAATCCAACCAGGGAGTTATTCAAATGAGTGCAATTGTCAGATTGGTGTCCATTGATAGAACATAAATGGGAGATCTACTACATTTCACTGACCCGACCTGACCCGACCTGCATTGTTCATGACCCAAGATGCTTGTAGGTCTCCATATAAACTATAGATCTATAGGAGATGGACGTTATAGAACTTTATTTACCAGTATTACTATTTTTAATTTTGTTAAAAAAACTTATGAAATAAATTCTACCCAAATATGAACCAACCTTCTCACCATGATCTCCTCGGCTCCTTTTTTTTTTTAACGACATGTGAAAATAACACATCTTCATCCCTGGTGCCCTCACCCCTAGTACCTATCAATTGTTATTTCAGCCAGAATAAATCACCTTCTAATTAGCCACATAGTAAAGCTGTAAAGCAAGGTAAGTAAAGCAAATTAATTACTTTTATTACGTTGTCCTAAATAAAGTACAACTATCTCAAGGAACTTGTTTTGAAGATCAATGATCCATTTCATTGTGAGGAACGTGACATAACACATAGGTTGTTTCATTGACAATTCCTTCTCAGATTCACATCGGCCCAGTGGTCAGTGATCTCTAGGGAGCCTATTTCAGAAACCTTCTAGTAGCTCTACTAAAAGAGGAGGTCTAGAGTGGAGGATCCCCAATATGACATCCATAACCTCCAAAGTTGGTGTCTTCAGGTGACAATTTCACAAAATAAGGTAAATGTTTACTACATGATCATTTGGTTTATCAACTTCTTCCAACGTCTTCCATTAATATTCACATTCTCTTCACCCAACCAGACATGCTATTTTTTAGGATGGAGATAAGATAATACCAGGCATATATGGTGACCACTTATCTTAGGAGAAAGAAAGGATCAAACACATCCAAGCTGTGCCTTCTGATACCCATGAATGGACAACTCAGGAGATAGAGTGTCCCCATTCACGTCAGCTCACCATCTAATCCTATTAAAGCCGCCAAGGCTTGACATAAATTTTTTTTATTGTTATGCCAAACTTTAAAGAGGTTCTTCTACCTTGGACATTTGGATATGCTATCAATGACTTTATTTTCAATTGGAGAGATTCGTGGATATTACCCGCGCTGCTGCATAAAGGAATGTCCAGGCGTATTGGAAATATAAATGGTGGTTTATTCTCAACGCTATTTCAAAGTCACTAGGACTTCTTCTTCAGGAGTTGCTAGGAGAAGAAGAAGTCCTAGTGACTTCAAAACGCATTGAGAATAAACCACCATTTACATTCCAGTATGCCTGGACATTCCTTTATGCAGCACCGTGGGTAATATCCACGAATCTCTCCAATAGAAAATTCTGAATCGGTCATTGTTTGACCTGTGGATCTGTGGCAGCTGCTAACTCTCATGAGTTCATTTTATGCCATAATTCCAAGAAATATCAGGTGAGTGCAAACTCATTTATACTCTGGGATCTCCACTGGATAAGACCCTATTTGAGCTTTTCTCTCCTACAGTATCCCCTATTAAATACTTTATAGCCCACACCTCTCGAGAACAGGGCCCCATCTTGTGCCACCTGGAATAGGGAGGTGGCTGCACATGAATGGCAGTTCCAAAAATTTCTTGAGCATATTTGACATAGAAGTGACTTTGGGACATGAGGATTTGTGGCCATTTTTCAATTTGCGGTTCTGTTTTTCCCTCCATTCCCTTTTTCATATTGGATATTTATGGCATATGCCATTAATATTTGAGTAAGGATTACATTTTTAACTTGTTTTCATCTCAGTTACTACATATCTTCTTTTAGGACTTGTACCACATCGCCAGGATGAGGTTCTCGTCAACCAAATGCTCCTGGTGAGGTGGCTCATGACTGCCACATCCAGGCAGAGAATAAATAGATAGGCATGTATGTGACTTTCTCCAGGGGTTTATTGTTATTATTTATTATTATTATTATTATTATTATTATTATTATTATTATAGCACTATTTATTCCATGGCGCTTTACATGTGAGGAGGGGTATACATAATAAAAACAAGTACAGTACAATACAAGTCACAATGGTACAGGAGGAGAGAGGATCCTGCCCACGAGGGCTCACAATCTACAAGGGTTAGGTGAGGATACAATAGGCGAGGTTAGGGCTGGTTGTGCAGTGGCTTGGTCGAGCGGTGGTTACTGCAGGTTGTAGCCTCGTTGGAAGAGGTAGGTCTTCAGGTTCTGTTTGAAGGTTTCGATGGTAGGCAAGAGTCTAATATGTTGTGGTAGAGGGTTGCAGAGTAGGGGGGATGTGCGGGAAAAATCTTGTATGCGACTGCAGGACAAGGAGATAAGAGGGGAGTAGAGAAGGAGGTCTTGTGAGGATCGGAGGTTGCATGCAGGTAAGTTTCAGGAGACGAGGTCACAGATGTATGGTGGAGACAGGCTGTGGATGACTTTGTATGTCATGGTTAGGGTTTTGAACTGGAGTCTTTGGGTAATGGGGAGTCAGTGCAGGGATTGAAAGAGGGGAGAGGCCAGGGAATAGTGGGGGACCGGTGGATTAGTCAGGCAGCAAAGTTTAGAATAGATTGGAGGGGTGCGAGAGTGTTTGAGGGGAGGCCACAAAGCAGGAGGTTGCAGTAGTCGAGGCGAGAGATGATGAGGGCATGGACTAGGGTTTTTGCAGATTCTTGGTTGAGGAATGTACAGATCTGGGAAATATTTTCGAGTTGAAGTCAGCAGGAAGGGGAAAGGGCTTGTATATGTGGTTTGAAAGAGAGGCCAGTGTCAAGGATTACCCCGAGGCAGCGAGCTTCTGGGACTGGGGAGAGTGGGCAGCCATTTACTTTAATGAATAGGTCCATTGGGGGGATTGAGTGAGACGGGGGAAAGATGATGAGTTCTGTTTTATCCATATTAAGCTTCAGAAATCTAGAGGAGAAGAAGATGAAATAGCGGACAGACATTGTGGGATTCTGGTTAGTACAGTAGTGATATCTGGTCCAGACATGTAGATCTGTGTTATCAGCATAGAGGTGAAACTGAAAGCCGTGAAATTCTATGAGCTATCCCAGGCAGAAGGTGTAGATGGAGAAGAGCAGGGGCCCTAGAACTGAACCTTGTATAACTCCGACAGATAGGGGGCATAGTGAGGAGGTGGTGTGTGAGTGGGAGACGCTGAATGTCCGGTCTGTTAGGTATGACGTGATCCAAGATAGGGCCAAGTCTGTGATGCCAAGAGATGAGAGGATCTGTAGTAATAGGGAATGGTCCACTGTGTCAAAGGCAGAGGACAGGTCCAGGAGGGGGAGGACAGAGTAGTGTCGCTTGGCCTTGGCGGTTAATAGGTCATAGGTGACCTTAGTTTATGCAGTTTCAGTGGAGTGGTGTGGCCGGAAGCCAGATTGTAAGCGGTCAAAGAGGGAGCAAGAAGAGAGGTGGAAGGACAGTATAAGATGGATGTGTTGTTCCAGTAGTTTTGAGGCATGGGGGAGAAGTGATATGGAGCGATAGCTAGATACAAAGGATGGGTCAAGGGAGGGCTTTTTTAGGATAGGTATGATTGAGGCATGTTTAAAGCTTGAGGGGAAAACACCCGTTGTTAGTGATAGGCTGAAGAGATGGGTTAGGGTTGGGATGAAGACTGTAGTGAGGTTTGGGATGAAGTGGGATGGGATTAGGTCAAGTGCACAGGTGGTGAGATGTGATCTTGAGAGTAGAGTGGAGAGTGTATCTTCTGTAATGGTGAAGAAGTTGGATTTGGAGGTGGGGGGCTAGGCAATTAGGAGGAAGGGCTCTGCGGGTTTTCGACCAAAACTGTCTCTGATGTTGTCAATCTTCAGCTTGAAAAAGGCAAAGTCTTCAGCTGAGATGAGTTGGGAGGAAGGAGGTGCTGCGGGATGGAGGAGACAATTGAAGGTGTTGAATAGCTGTTTAGGGTTGTGAGACAGGGAGGATATATGAGAGATGAGAAATAGGTTTGTTTAGCTGTGGCGAGTGTGGCCTTGAAAGTAGTGAGGGACTGTTTGAATGCGATGAAGTACTCGTTAGAGTGGGATATTTTCCATCTCTGTTCAGCAACCCTGGAAGCCCATCTCAGTTCTTTGGTCAGGCTGGTGTGCCAGGGCTGTCTATTGATTTTGTGAGCTTTGGTATGTGTGAGAGGGGCAATTGATTCCAGAGCTGCAGCTATTCTGGTGTTATATTTGGTGTTGAATGCAATACATTCAAATGGTGCAACTTCCTACCTCTGATAGCTGTCTCATCTGCTGCAATAGACTCTAATGGTATAAACTCCCTCTGCTTGCTGTCTCCTGCAATACATTCAAATGGTGCAACTTCCTACTTCTGATAGCTGTCTCATCTGCTGCAATAGATTCTAATGGTATAAACTCCCTCTGCTTGCTGTCTCCTGCAATACATTCAAATGGTGCAACTTCCTACCTCTGATAGCTGTCTCATCTGCTGCAATAGACTCTAATGGTATAAACACCCTCCGCTTGCTGTCTGCTGTCTGTCATCTGCCACTCTAACATCTAGCAACATATTTTAATGTGCCTGCTTAATGATTGTTATAATTCATTGGTTGCATTGTACGATTTACTCACTGTTTGATGTATAAACATGACTGTGGCCACTCTAGTTACTATCAGGTGGAAGGTGTCATAGCATGTCGCCAGCCACAATGTGTTTGATAATTTAACCACCCCCTGGTGTGCTGGCCCCAGCAGCCAAATTATCCCCACCCTGGTCCCACAATCCATCTCTTCTGACCCAGCAGTCTGGACTATAAATTTAGAACCATCCTTAGGGGTGCACGCATGTGGGGTTGCACGCAAACATCCCAGAAGCAAAGCGTCCCAGAAGATAAGCGTTGTGATACAGCAGTTATTCCATGGCAGTTAGTCAGGGCAGGAGTCAGGTAACCCACACTCTGCACTCCCCTCTATCCATGTGTTTTATTCCTATCATCCTATGCTCCCTTGCAATCCACATTCACCGCCCAATCCCCCCTCCATCACGACTCGTATACATCAGCTCCTCTCTCCTTCCCTCTCCCATGTACAGCTCCCATGCACTTCTCACCTTCTTGAAAAACCTCAGCCCATCTTGCCCAAACACACTGCACAAAAAAACTTCATACACTTCCAAAAACTACTTGCTTTTTATCTTCCTGCTCCTACTGATTTCGGGAGATATCTCCCCCAACCCCGGTCCCCCATCCCCCAACCTCAACCGCTACCCTACCTCATATCAAACCATACTAACCTTATTAATATTACTTGCACTCCTTCATCTCTCTCTTTCAATTGTGCCTTTTGGAATCCACGTTCTGTATGTAACAAGCTTCCTTTCCTGCACAACTACTTTGTGAACAACTCTCTGAATCTGTTGGCCCTCACTGAAACCTGGATCCAGGACTCTGACACTGTCTCCCCTGCTGCCATTTCCCATGGTGGCTTACAATTCTCCCATTCCCCGAGAGCCACAAACAGACCTAGTGGTGGAGTCGGCATACTCCTGTCCCCACAATGCACGTTCCAGGTTATATCCCCAGTTCCATCACTCTCATTCCCTTCTTTTGAGGTCCACACCATCAGGCTCTTCCGTCCCCTCTCCCTCAGAGTAGCGGTTGTATACTGGCCCTCAGGCTCACCCACTTCCTGGAACATTTCTCTGCCTGGCTGCCAGAACTCCCAACCCTTATCCTGGGAGACTTCAACATCCATTAACAGCCCCACTTCCACATCCCAGCTTCTATCACTAACCACTTCTCTAGGCCTATCACAGCTCTCAACCTCTGAAACACACAAAGACGGTAACACCCTGGACCTGGTCTTTGTCCAGCTCTGTTCAATCTCCTACCTAGATAACTCACCGCTTCCCCTCTCTGACCACAACATTCTATCCTTCACACTCACAATTCCTCGCCCACCCCAGCACTCTCCTACCTACCACACATTCAGAAATCTACATGCCATTAATCCTCATACACTTTCAGACTCCTTACACTCATCATTGTCCACAATCTCTTATTTTTCCTGTCCTGATCTGGCTGTACATCACTACAATTAAGGTACCGTCACACTTAGCGACGCTGCAGCGATACCGACAACGATCCGGATCGCTGCAGCGTCGCTGTTTGGTCGCTGGAGAGCTGTCACACAGACCGCTCTCCAGCGACCAACGATGCTGGTAACCAGGGTAAACATCGGGTAACTAAGCGCAGGGCCGCGCTTAGTAACCCGATGTTTACCCTGGTTACCATCCTAAAAGTAAAAAAAAACAAACACTACATACTTACCTACAGCCGTCTGTCCTCCAGCGCTGTGCTCTGCACTCCTCCTGTACTGGCTTTTTTTTTTTTGTTTTTTTTTACTTTTAGGATGGTAACCAGGGTAAACATTGGGTTACTAAGCGCGGCCCTGCGCTTAGTTGCCCGATGTTTACCCTGGTTACCAGTGAAGACATCGCTGAATCGGTGTCACACACGCCGATTCAGCGATGTCTGCGGGGAGTCCAGCGACCAAATAAAGTTCTGGACTTTCTTCCCCGACCAGCGACAGCACAGCAGGGGCCTGATCGCTGCTGCCTGTCACACTGGACGATATCGCTAGCGAGGACGCTGCAACGTCACGGATCGCTAGCGATATCGTCTAGTGTGACGGTACGTTTACACTCTTAGAAGCACCCTTGACCAAGTAGCTCCCCTCACCCTCAGAACCTCCAAACATCCCTCACCCTCAGAACCTCCAAACACAGAGTGAAACAGCCCTGGCTCACATCGCAAATCCGATTTCTCCAGCGATGCTCTAGGAGTGCTGAACACTTATGGAGGAAAACTCACACACCAGAAGACTTCATACACTTCAAATTTATGTTAAGAACCTATAACTCTGCCCTTCACCTCGCCAAACAGAACTACTACACCACCCTGATCTCCTCACTATCCAACAACCCCAAGAAACTTTATAACACCTTTCACTCCCTCCTCAAGCCAAAAGTACAAGACGGTATCACAGACATTTGTGCTAATGACCTGGCTTCCCACTTTATAGAGAAAATAGACAATATCCATCAGGAAATCTGCTCCCAGACACCAAGTGCAATGACTCCCATCCCTCCCTGCATCTCCCGTGGCTCACTCTCCACATTCGATCCCATCACAGAAGAAGAAGTCTCCAAGCTCCTCGCCTCTTCTCGTCCAACTACATGCACCACCGACCCCATTCCCTCACACCTCCTCCAGTCTCTCTCTCCAGTCGTCAAAACTCACCAAACTACAATTTTTAATCTCTCCCTCTGGCATTTTCCCCTCCTCCTTCAAACACTCTATCATTACTCCATTACTAAAAAAAACGACCCTCGACCCATCCTGCACAAACAACTACTGACCGGTCTCCAATCTCCCCTTCATCTCAAAACTCTTGGAGCGCCTGAAATACTCCCACCTTACCCGTTACCTCTCCACTCATTCCCTCCTAGACCCTTCACATTCCAGTTTCCGCCCTCAACATTCGACAGAAACTGCACTCATCAAGGTTACCAATGACCTTCTGACAGCAAAATGTAACAGTGACCCCTCTCTGCTCATTCTCCTCGACCTTTCTGCAGCTTTTGACACCGTTGACCACCCTCTCCTACTCTCTAGGCTCTAGTCACTAGGCATTAAGGACACTGCTCTCTCCTGGTTCTCCTCCTATCTTTCTGACCGCTACTTCAGTGTTTTGTTCTCTGGCTCCACTTCATCTCCTCTTCCTCTCACTGTTGGGGTACCTCAGGGCTCAGTCCTTGGCACCCTTCTCTTCTCCCTCTACACAGCACCAATTGGACAGACCATCAGCAGATTTGGCTTTCAGTACCATCTTTATGTTGATGACACACAACTATACACGGAATACCCTGACCTTACCCCCGCTGTACTACAGAACGCCACTGACTGTCTGTCTGCAGTCTCGAACATCATGTCCGCTCTCTATCTGAAACTCAACCTTTCCAAAACTGAACTTCTTCTGCTCCCGCCTTCTACTAACCTCCCTAAATCTGACATTTCCCTCTCCGTGGGTTGCACCATAATAACACCCCGGCAGCAGGCACGCTGTCTGGGTGTTATGTTTGACTCCGATCTCTCCTTCACCTCCCACATACAATGAAAACATAGGAGGACCATAGGAGTATATAGGAACGTATAAAGTTTATTATAGAAAAAACATGGAATAATGGAAGATCCGTGGCCCCCACACCACCTCACAATAAGGCAATAACGTCCGATCCACCTATAATAGTACTAAGTGTAACTTAACAAGCTCCATTGCTCCAGACCGGACTCTTATACGCCATGTTAAGGCTAAGATGTGAGCAATGTCACAGGAGAGACATATAGTAGTAAATTGCCGTCCCTCCAGACATAGAACAAACCCGGATCTTACCATGCAGGGGGGGTCCATGGATAGAGCGCAACCCCCGACGCGCGTTTCGCCGCTCCTATACTAGGCTTTCTCACCTCACCTTATTGTGAGGTGGTGTGGGGGCCACGGATCTTCCATTATTTACATCAATTCATAATAATAAGGCAAAATTGCTACATTATACACAGTATATGAATTGATGTTATTTGTGTTTGGGTGTCCCTGGTGTTTTCATTTGGTGTTTTTTAATGTGTAGTTTTTAATGTTTTTTCTATAATAAACTTTATACGTTCCTATATACTCCTGTGGTCCTCCTATGTTTTCATCGGTTTATCTGGAGTGGGTTATCATAGGGGCCTAGACATTGTTCCTGGCCGCCTTAACATTATGAGTCTGGGTTTTTGTGCAGTACTCCCACATACAATCTCTTGCCCGCTCGTGCCGCTTACACCTAAAGAACATCTCTAGAATCCGCCGTTTTCTCACCATGGAGATATCAAAAACCCTCACTGTCGCCCTGATCCACTCCCGCCTGGACTACTGCAACGCTCTATTAATTGGCCTCCCCCTCACTCGACTTTTCCCTCTCCAGTCCATCCTTAATGCTGCAGCCAGGGTTGTGCATCTGGCTAATCGTTACTCAGATGCATCCGCTCTTCGCCAGTCATTGCACTGGCTGCCCATTCATTACAGGATACAATTCAAAGTACTTGCTCTCACCCACAAAGCTCTCCACAGTGCGGCAGCCACATAATCTCCTCCCTCATTTCGGTCTATCGGCCTAGCCGACCGCTGCGCTCTGCAAATGACTTTCGGCTAACCTCTGCACTCATCCGTACCTCCCACTCCTGACTCCAAGACTTCTCCCGCGCTGCACCAATCCTCTGGAATGCTCTACCCCAAGATATTAGGACCATCCAGAACTTGCATAGTTTTAGGCGCTCACTCAAAACACATTTGTTCAGAGCGGCCTACCATGTTAACTAATCAAAGTCATGTTTGTGTGTGTAGCCCATTCACTATCTCCATCTACCCCTCACCCCCTGAAGATGGCTGGACCATCATTGTATATACATCATTGTAAATACACACCTGTGCTTTGTATCTCCCCCACCTCATTGTAGATTGCAAGCTCTCACGAGCAGGGTTGTCTTATTTTGCTTTATTGTATTGTTAACGTTGTTACCTATGACTGTTGTGTTTGAAACTGTTAAACTGTAAAGCGCTGTGGAATATGTTGGCGCTATATAAATAAAGATTATTATTATTATTACGGTATATAGAGTGGCAGCGGCATCCGCATTGTGTAAGGAACTTATGTCTGTAAGAGGGAGAAGGGATTCAGACAGTGAGTGTAAATCGAGGTTTTTAACCCCTTTACCCCCAAGGGTGGTTTGCACGTTAATGACTGGGCCAATTTTTACAATTATTATTATTATTATTATTTATTATTATAGCGCCATTTATTCCATGGCGCTTTACATGTGAGGAGGGGTATACATAATAAACAAGTACAATAATCTTGAACAATACAAGTCACAACTGGTACAGGAGGAGAGAGGACCCTGCCCGCGAGGGCTCACAATCTACAAGGGATGGGTGAGGATACAGTAGGTAGGGTAGAGCTGGCCGTGCAGCAGTTTGGTCGATCTGTGGTTACTGCAGGTTGTAGGCTTGTCGGAAGAGGTGGGTCTTCAGGTTCTTTTTGAAGGTTTCGATGGTAGGCGAGAGTCTGATATGTTGTGGTAGAGAATTCCAGAGTAGGGGGGATGCACGAGAGAAATCTTGTATGCGATTGTGGGAAGAGGAGATAATAGGGGAGTAGAGAAGGAGATCTTGTGAGGATCGGAGGTTGCGTGTAGGTAAGTACCGGGAGACGAGGTCACAGATGTATGGAGGAGACAGGTTGTGGATGGCTTTGTATGTCATGGTTAGGCTTTTGTACTGGAGTCTCTGGGTGATGGGGAGCCAGTGCAGGGATTGACAGAGGGGAGAGGCCGGGGAATAGCGGGGGGACAGGTGGATTAGTCGGGCAGCAGAGTTTAGAATAGATTGGAGGGGTGCAAGAGTGTTAGAGGGGAGGCCACAGAGCAGGAGATTACAGTAGTCAAGGCGGGAGATGATGAGGGCATGGACTAGGGTCTTTGCGGATTCTTGGTTTAGGAATGTGCGGATCCGTGAAATATTTTTGAGTTGGAGGCGACAGGAAGTAGAAAGGGTTTGGATATGTGGTTTAAAAGAGAGATCAGTGTCAAGGATTACCCCAATACAGCGGGCTTGTGGAACTGGGGAGAGTGGGCAGCCGTTTACTGTAATGGATAGGTTCGTTGGGGAGGTCGTGTGAGATGGGGGAAAGATGATGAATTCTGTTTTGTCCATGTTAAGTTTTAGAAATCTAGTGGAGAAGAAGGATGAAATAGCAGACAGACATTGAGAGATTCTGGTTAGTAGGGAGGTGATATCTGGTCCAGAGATGTAGATCTGTGTGTCGTCAGCATAGAGATGATACTGAAAGCCGTGAGATTCTATGAGCTGTCCCAGGCAATTCTGACCATTGTCACTTTATGAGGTTATAACTCTGGAACGCTTCAACAGATCCTGGTGAATCTGACATTTTTTTCTCGTGACATATTGTACTTCATGTTAGTGGTAAAATTTCCTTGAAATTGCTTGAGTTTATTTGTGAAAAAAATGGAAATTTGGCAAAAATTTTGAAAATTTTGCAATTTTCCAACTTTAAATTTTCATGCCCTTTAAATCACGGAGATATGTCACACAAAATACTTAATAAGTAACATTTCCCAAATGTCTACTTTACATCAGCACAATTTTGGAACCAAATTTTTTTTTTGTTATCGAGTTATAAGGGTTAAAAGATGACCAGCAATTTCTCATTTTTACAACACCATTTTATTTTAGGGACCACATCACATTTGATATCCATGTGATACTTCCAGATCAAGTTGAAGCGGTTATTGGGAGAGACTTGTTATCAGTCAAGTAATGGTGAATTGAAATCAACTCAAGGGGAGGACAGATCTAAAGAAAATTCATTCTACCTATTGGGATTAATATGGGGACTAACATTGGAGTGCCCTCATATTTTATTATTGTTGTGGCGGGAGGGTTAAGGGGTTACACCTATTACATATTATACATGAATTTAGTGTTTTCTTATCATCGGGCCCTTATGGTCATTTTAATTGGAGATAGTTTTAGATTAGCTCATTGGTTATGCTCTTATTGCTTGTTATTAAATTTTACACATAGGTCATCTACTATAAATAACCTGCTAGTTCTAATGTTAATTAGTGTACATGAAGTTATTGTGACCTACTATATACAGTGGGGCAAAAAAGTATTTAGTCAGTCAGCAATAGTGCAAGTTCCACCACTTAAAAAGATGAGAGGCGTCTGTAATTTACATCATAGGTAGACCTCAACTATGGGAGACAAACTGAGAAAAAAAAATCCAGAAAATCACATTGTCTGTTTTTTTAACATTTTATTTGCATATTATGGTGGAAAATAAGTATTTGGTCAGAAACAAAATTTCATCTCAATACTTTGTAATATATCCTTTGTTGGCAATGACAGAGGTCAAACGTTTTCTGTAAGTCTTCACAAGGTTGCCACACACTGTTGTTGGTATGTTGGCCCATTCCTCCATGCAGATCTCCTCTAGAGCAGTGATGTTTTTGGCTTTTCGCTTGGCAACACGGACTTTCAACTCCCTCCAAAGGTTTTCTATAGGGTTGAGATCTGGAGACTGGCTAGGCCACTCCAGGACCTTGAAATGCTTCTAACGAAGCCACTCCTTCATTGCCCTGGCGGTGTGCTTTGGATCATTGTCATGTTGAAAGACCCAGCCACGTTTCATCTTCAATGCCCTTGCTGATGGAAGGAGGTTTGCACTCAAAATCTCACGATACATGGCCCCATTCATTCTTTCATGTACCCGGATCAGTTGTCCTGGCCCCTTTGCAGAGAAACAGCCCCAAAGCATGATGTTTCCACCACCATGCTTTACAGTAGGTATGGTGTTTGATGGATGCAACTCAGTATTCTTTTTCCTCCAAACACGATAAGTTGTGTTTCTACCAAACAGTTCCAGTTTGGTTTCATCAGACCATAGGACATTCTCCCAAAACTCCTCTGGATCATCCAAATGCTCTCTAGCAAACTTCAGACGGGCACGGACATGTACTGGCTTAAGCAGTGGGACACATCTGGCACTGCAGGATCTGAGTCCATGGTGGCGTAGTGTGTTACTTATGGTAGGCCTTGTTACATTGGTCCCAGCTCTTTGCAGTTCATTCACTAGGTCCCCCCGCGTGGTTCTGGGATTTTTGCTCACCGTTCTTGTGATCATTCTGACCCCACGGGGTGGGATTTTGCGTGGAGCCCCAGATCGAGGGAGATTATCAGTGGTCTTGTATGTCTTCCATTTTCTAATTATTGCTCCCACTGTTGATTTCTTCACTCCAAGCTGGTTGGCTATTGCAGATTCAGTCTTCCCAGCCTGGTGCAGGGCTACAATTTTGTTTCTGGTGTCCTTTGACAGCTCTTTGGTCTTCACTCTTCACCATAGTGGAGTTTGGAGTCAGACTGTTTAAGGGTGTGCACAGGTGTCTTTTTATACTGATAACAAGTTTAAACAGGTGCATGTAAAGAAGCTGCGGAGACACCATCACGTGTTTCTCGACGCAAGCAGTGAATAGCCAGGCCTTTCCCCGGGAAGGAACAACCACGGGAAGGGCAGCATCCTATGAAGGAAAGCCACCTATGCCAAGCATGGTATCCATCCACAGACAGCTGTTTCGGGGTATTGCCCCTCATCAGTGTGGAGTAGGAATCTGGCTATTAGGAGCAGTGCCTAGTAAAAAGGCTATAAAGGCACAGATGATTGGCCTCGGGGAGACAAAAACATCCAACACCGCGGAGACACCATCACGTGTTTCTCAACGCAGTGATTCCAGAACACTGCCCCCATCCCTTATGGGAAATATGCAGATGCATGTAAAGAAGCTGCGGAGACACCATCACGTGTTTCTCGACGCAAGCAGTGAATAGCCAGGCCTTTCCCCGGGAAGGAACAACCACGGGAAGGGCAGCATCCTATGAAGGAAAGCCACCTATGCCAAGCATGGTATCCATCCACAGACAGCTGTTTCGGGGTATTGCCCCTCATCAGTGTGGAGTAGGAATCTGGCTATTAGGAGCAGTGCCTAGTAAAAAGGCTATAAAGGCACAGATGATTGGCCTCGGGGAGACAAAAACATCCAACACCGCGGAGACACCATCACGTGTTTCTCAACGCAGTGATTCCAGAACACTGCCCCCATCCCTTATGGGAAATATGCAGATGCATGTAAAGAAGCTGCGGAGACACCATCACGTGTTTCTCGACGCAAGCAGTGAATAGCCAGGCCTTTCCCCGGGAAGGAACAACCACGGGAAGGGCAGCATCCTATGAAGGAAAGCCACCTATGCCAAGCATGGTATCCATCCACAGACAGCTGTTTCGGGGTATTGCCCCTCATCAGTGTGGAGTAGGAATCTGGCTATTAGGAGCAGTGCCTAGTAAAAAGGCTATAAAGGCACAGATGATTGACCTCGGGGAGACCAAAACATCCAACACCGCGGAGACACCATCACGTGTTTCTCAACGCAGTGATTCCAGAACACTGCCCCCATCCCTTATGGGAAATATGCAGATGCTGCCCTTCCCGTGGTTGTTCCTTCCCGGGGAAAGGCCTGGCTATTCACTGCTTGCGTCGAGAAGCACGTGATGGTGTCTCCGCAGCTTCTTTACATGCATCTGCATATTTCCCATAAGGGATGGGGGCAGTGTTCTGGAATCACTGCGTTGAGAAACACGTGATGGTGTCTCCGCGGTGTTGGATGTTTTGGTCTCCCCGAGGCCAATCATCTGTGCCTTTATAGCCTTTTTACTAGGCACTGCTCCTAATAGCCAGATTCCTACTCCACACTGATGAGGGGCAATACCACGAAACAGCTGTCTGTGGATGGATACCATGCTTGGCATAGGTGGCTTTCCTTCATAGGATGCTGCCCTTCCCGTGGTTGTTCCTTCCCGGGGGAAAGGCCTGGCTATTCACTGCTTGCGTCGAGAAACACGTGATGGTGTCTCCGCAGCTTCTTTACATGCATCTGCATATTTCCCATAAGGGATGGGGGCAGTGTTCTGGAATCACTGCGTTGAGAAACACGTGATGGTGTCTCCGCGGTGTTGGATGTTTTGGTCTCCCCGAGGCCAATCATCTGTGCCTTTATAGCCTTTTTACTAGGCACTGCTCCTAATAGCCAGATTCCTACTCCACACTGATGAGGGGCAATACCCCGAAACAGCTGTCTGTGGATGGATACCATGCTTGGCATAGGTGGCTTTCCTTCATAGGATGCTGCCCTTGCCGTGGTTGTTCCTTCCCGGAGAAAGGCCTGGCTATTCACTGCTTGCGTCGAGAAACACGTGATGGTGTCTCCGCAGCTTCTTTACATGCATCTGCATATTTCCCATAAGGGATGGGGGCAGTGTTCTGGAATCACTGCGTTGAGAAACACGTGATGGTGTCTCCGCGGTGTTGGATGTTTTTGTCTCCCCGAGGCCAATCATCTGTGCCTTTATAGCCTTTTTACTAGGCACTGCTCCTAATAGCCAGATTCCTACTCCACACTGATGAGGGGCAATACCCCGAAACAGCTGTCTGTGGATGGATACCATGCTTGGCATAGGTGGCTTTCCTTCATAGGATGCTGCCCTTCCCGTGGTTGTTCCTTCCCGGGGAAAGGCCTGGCTATTCACTGCTTGCGTCGAGAAACACGTGATGGTGTCTCCGCAGCTTCTTTACATGCATCTGCATATTTCCCATAAGGGATGGGGGCAGTGTTCTGGAATTACTGCGTTGAGAAACACGTGATGGTGTCTCCGCGGTGTTGGATGTTTTGGTCTCCCCGAGGCCAGTCATCTGTGCCTTTAAAGTTTAAACAGGTGTCATTACTACAGGTAATGAGTGGAGGAAAGAGGAGACTCTTAAAGAAGAAGTTACAGGTCTGTGAGAGCCAGAAATCTTGATTGTTTGTTTCTGACCAAATACTTATTTTCCACCATAATATGCAAAAAAAATGATAAAAAAACAGACAATGTGATTTTCTGGATTTTTTTTTCTCAGTTTGTCTCCCATAGTTGAGGTCTACCTATGATGTAAATTACAGACGCCTCTCATCTTTTTAAGTGGTGGAACTTGCACTATTGCTGACTGACTAAATACTTTTTTGCCCCACTGTATATACTATGCTGTCTTTTCTTGGCTAAATGTCTATCAGCGTATAAGTAGGCTCACTTTATGCCCAAGAACTGGTAGCGCATATTGTTATATCAAATGCAATTCTGATCATGTACAAACTTATGAGTTATAACTATGGGGGGTTTAGTTAGATAGTTTACTTCACTTTTACACTACATAGTAACAGGTTATTTTTAACACATACAGTACAGACCAAAATTTTGGACACACCTTCTCATTTAAAGATTTTTCGGTATTTTCATGACAATGAAAATTGTACATTCACACTGAAGGCATCAAAACTATGAATTAACACATGTGGAATTATATACTTAACAAAAAGTATGAAACAACTGAAATTATGTCTTATATTCTAGGTTCTTCAAAGTAGCCCCTTTTTGCTTTGATGACTGCTTTGCAGCACACTCTTGGCATTCTTTCGATGAGCTTCAAGAGGTAGTCACCGGGAATGGTCTTCCAACAATTTTGAAGGAGTTCCCAGAGATGCTTAGCACTAGCACTTGTTGGCCCTTTTGCCTTCACTCTGCCGTCCAGCTCACCCCAAACCATCTCGATTGGGTTCAGGTCTGGTGACTGTGGAGGCCAGGTCATCTGGCATAGCACCCCATCACTCTCCTTCTTGGTCAAATAGCCCTTACACAGCCTGGAGGTGTGTTTGGGGTCATTGTCCTGTTGAAAAATAAAACAACTAAACGCAAACCGAATGGAATAGCATGCCGCTGCAAGATGCTGTGGTAGCCATGCTGGTTCAGTATACCTTTAATTTTGAATAAATCCCCAACAGTGTCACCAGCAAAGCACCCCCACACCATCACACCTCCTCCTCCATGCTTCACGGTGGGAACCAGGCATGGAGAGTCCATCCGTTCACCTTTTCTACGTCGCACAAAGACATGGTGGTTGGAACCAAAAATCTCAAATTTGGACTCATCAGACCAAAGCACAGATTTCCACTGGTCTAATGTCCATTCCTTGTGTTCTTTAGCCCAAGCAAGTCTCTTCTGCTTGTTGCCTGTCCTTAACAGTGGTTTCCTAGCAGCTATTTTACCATGAAGGCCTGCTGCACAGTCTCCTCTTAACAGTTGTTGTAGATATGTGTCTGCTGCTAGAACTCTGTGTGGCATTGACCTGGTCTCTAATCTGAGCTGCTGTTAACCTGCGATTTCTGAGGCTGGTGACTCAGATAAACTTATCCTCAAAAGCAGAGGTGACTCTTGGTCTTCCTTTCCTGGGGCGGTCCTCATGTGAGCCAGTTTCTTTGTAGCGCTTGATGGTTTTTGCCACTGCACTTGGAAACACTTTCAAAGTTTTCCCAATTTTTCGGACTGACTGAACTTCATTTCTTAAAGTAATGATGGCCACTCGTTTTTCTTTACTTAACAGCTTTTTTCTTGCCATAATACAAATTCTAACAGTCTATTCAGTAGGACTATCAGCTATGTATCCACCAGACTTCTGCACAACACAACTGATGGTCCCAACCACATTTATAAGGCAAAAAATCCCACTTATTAAACCTGACAGGGCACACCTATGAATTGAAAACCATTTCCGGTGACTACCTCTTGAAGCCCATCAAGAGAATGCCAAGAGTGTGCAAAGCAGTTATCAATGCAAAAAGGTGGCTACTTTGAAAAACCTAGAATATAAGACATAATTTCAGTTGTTTCACACTTTTGTGTTAAGTATATAATTCCACATGTGTTAATTCATAGTTTTGATGCCTTCCGTGTGAATGTACAATTTTCATAGTCATGAAAATACAGAAAAATCTTTAAATGAGAAGGTGTGTCAAAACTTTTGGTCTGTACCGTATATCTTTCACTTCAGACATCATATTTTGTCTTTGATATTTATCACATTAGTAAGGAGGTATACACATATATACAACTTTTTTTAATTTATTTTTTGACTATTTTTTCATTATTAACATTTAGACACAGTTGCATTCTTCACTATTTAGTATTTCAGTATTTTACATCCTAATTGATATTTACATGCTACATAGTGACACAGCACTTTTTTTCCACACAGGTTGTTATTTATTTTCTTATAGTCCTACACATGTTTTGTGATAAGCAGTGCGCACGCGCGGATCGCAGACCTGTGGGGAGGGCGGCTAGCGGTCCACAGGTGGGTGGGACTCCTGAGACGTACTTACAGGTGGCCTGGGATTTCCGCTCACATGACCGCAATCTGACTCCCCGTGTATCACAGGAAACTGTCCATCTGCTCATGCGCCAACAAGACTATTCACGGGTTGCATACAGCGGCACAATATGGTATCTCTCAGAAAATCACTTCCCGTTTTCATACAACAATATGGAGATTCCTTCAACTTAGGCGCATGTGCCAGGAACACCTGTATTTTATCACATTGCTCTGGCTGATTACAGGTCTCACCGTTTTCCAGCCAATTAGCAGCATGGCTTATCCTATTTAATCCAGCAAACCCCCTGCCCTGACACGCCTCCCGAAGAAGCATTGCGAGACGCGTGTCGGGGCAGAGGGACGCCGAGGAATTTCACGTGGCGATTTGTGAGGTACATTATAACTTACTTACCCAATGATTTTTATTATCACAGTTTGTAATACTCTAGAACATTTTTAGAGATAAGTCTTATCTTACCCAAACATTAGCGACTAGAGATACTTAAAGGGCCACTGTCACCCCCTCCAGCCGTTATGAACTAAAAGAGCCTCCTTGTGCAGCAGTAATGCTGCATTCTAACAAGGTGGCTCTTTTAGTTTTTGGTGCATTTATTCCAAAATAAAGCGTTTTATAACTTCTCCAAAATACCTTTCGTTAGACAGGGAGGCAGGTCTTAGCCCCCCTGCTTGAAACGCCACACTGCAGTCACTCAAATATTCAGGGGCGCCACCCCCTCCGCGCTGTTTTACCATGAAATCCGGCGCCTGCGCTGTTTAGTACTGGCTGGTGCAGGTGCAGTGACCTCTGGCCGTCTGACATCACATCCAGTCTTGCAGACTGCGCCTGCACCAGCCAGTACTGCACAGCGCAGGCGCCAGATTTCATGGTAAAACAGCGCGGAGGGGGTGGCACCCGGCGCCCCTGAAGATTTGAGTGATGGCAGTGTGGCGTTTCAAGCATGGGGGCTAAGACCTGCCTCCTGTCTAAAGACAGGTATTTTGGAGAAGTAATAAAACGCTTTATTTTGGGAATAAATGCACCAAAAACTAAAAGAGCCACCTTGTTAGAATGCAGCATTACTGCTGCACAAAGTGGCTCTTTTAGTTTATAACGGCTGAAGGGGGTGACAGAGTCGCTTTAAGTTTAAGTACTGTGTACTAGGGTTGAGCGAAACGGGTCGGTCATTTTCATAAGTCGCCGACTTTTGGCAAAGTCGGGTTTCATGAAACCCGACCCGATCCCTGTGTGGGGTCGGCCATGCGGTACGCGACTTTTGCGCCAAAGTCACGTTTCAATGACGCGAAAAGCGCCATTTCTCAGGCAATGAAGGTGGACACAGAGTGTGGGCAGCGTGATGACATAAGTCTCAGTCCCCACCATCTTACAGAAGGGGAAGGGCATTGCAGTGATTGGCTTGCTTTCTGCCGCATCACAGGGGATATAAAGGGGCGTTCCCGCCGACTGCCATCTTACTGCTGCTGATCTGAGCATAGGGAGAGGTTGCTGCCGCTTCGTCAGAAGCAGGGATAGCGTTAGGCAGGGTACATTAACCCCCAAACCGCTTGTGCTGTAGCGATTTCCACTGTCCAACACCACCTTTTGTTTGCAGGGACAGTGGAGGCTACATTTTTTTTCCTCAGCGCTGTAGCTCATTGGGCTGCCCTAGAAGGCTCCCTGATAGCTGCATTGCTGTTTGTACACCACTGTGCAAACCAACTGCTTTTTTCAAAGCACAAATCCTGTTGCTCCTTCCTTTCTGCACAGCTTTCTTGTTTGTTTGTCCACACTTTTGACTTTTTTGTGCAGCAGTCCACTCCTTGTTATTGCTGCCTGCCATACTTTGCTGAGATTACTGCAGGGAGATAGTAATTGTAGGACAGTCCCTTTTTTTTTTTTGTTTCGTTATATCTCTTCAAGCCATTTTCTGCCACAGAAAATATACTCTAATACAGTGGCCCAGATTTATTCACTAGTCTAGCTGAAGAAAAAAAAGGGTGCAGATTAAAATTGGCAAATCTGTATCAGTGGCAGTCCTGTGTGTGGCATCTGTGTCTCATTTTCTGGCACAGAAAACATACAGTCTAACAGTGGGTCTGATTTCTTCCCAATTCTCCCATAAATAAAAAAAAAAATGTGGGAGATTAAGATTGGCAATTTTGCCTCAGTGCCAGTGCTGTGTGTGGCATCTGTCTCTAATTGTGTGCCACATTAAACCTAGTGTGTAATACTGGGCCAGATTTCTTTTAAATTCTCCCTTAAATTAAAAAACAGTGGGAGATTAAGATTGGCATTTCTGCTTCAGTGCCAGTCCTGTGTGTGCCACCTGTCTCAAATTTTGTGCCACATTAAACCTAGTGTGTAATACTGGGCCAGATTTCTTTTAAATTCTCCCTGAAAAAAAAATATAGTGGGAGATTAAGATTGGCATTTCTGCTTCAGTGCCACTCCTGTGTGTGCCACCTGTCTCAAATTTTGTGCCACATTAAACTTAGTGTGTAATACTGGGCCAGATTTCTTTTAAATTCTCCCTGAAAAAAAAAATTAGTGGGAGATTAAGATTGGCATTTCTGCTTCGGTGCCAGTCCTGTGTGTGCCACTTGTCTCAAATTTTGTGCCACATTAAACCTAGTGTGTAATACTGGGCCAGATTTCTTTTAAATTCTCCCTGAAAAAAAAATAGTGGGAGATTAAGATTGGCATTTCTGCTTCAGTGCCACTCCTGTGTGTGCCACCTGTCTCAAATTTTGTGCCACATTAAACCTAGTGTGTAATACTGGGCCAGTTTTCTTTTAAATTCTCCCTGAAAAAATAAAAATAGTGGGTGATTAAGATTGACAATTCTGCCTCATTGCCAGTGCTGTGTGTGCCACCTGTCTCAAATTTTGTGCCACATTAAACCTAGTGTGTAATACTGGGCCAGATTTCTTTTCAATTCTCCCTGAAAAAAAAAATAGTGGGAGATTAAGATTGGCATTTCTGCTTCAGTGCCAGTCCTGTGTGTACCACCTGTCTCAAATTTTGTGCCACATTAAACCTAGTGTGTAATACTGGGCCAGATTTCTTTTCAATTCTCCCTGAAAAAATAAAAATAGTGGGAGATTAAGATTGGCAATTCTGCCTCATTGCCAGTGCTGTGTGTGCCACCTGTCTCAAATTTTGTGCCACATTAAACCTAGTGTGTAATACTGGGCCAGATTTCTTTTAAATTCTCCCTGAAAAAATAAAAATAGTGGGAGATTAAGATCGGCAATTCTGCCTCATTGCCAGTGCTGTGTGTGCCACCTGTCTCAAATTTTGTGCCACATTAAACCTAGTGTGTAATACTGGGCCAGATTTCTTTTAAATAATTCTCCCTGAAAAAATAAAAATAGTGGGAGATTAAGATTGGCAATTTTGCCTCATTGCCAGTGCTGTGTGTGCCACCTGTCTCAAATTTTGTGCCACATTAAACCTAGTGTGTAACACTGGGCCAGATTTTTTGACAATTCTCCCTGAAAAAAAAAATTGTGGGAGATTAAGATTGGCAATTCTGCCTCATTGCCAGTGCTGTGTGTGGCATCTGTCTCTAATTTTGTGCCACAGAACATATACTGTATAAGAGTGGGCCACATTTCTTCAATATTCTCCCAGAAAAAATAGGGGGAGATTTTTATTGGTAGTGTCTGCATCAGCGTCAGTCCTGTTAGTGGCATATCTGTCTGCCACTGAAGCTGTGTACTGTTATACATTGGGCCTGATTTTCCCTGCAGTCTCACCCACCTATAAATGGATATATAAATCCGACAGAAGTTTGAGTTCACCTTGTAACTGGTTTTACAGTAACAAATACCGTTAGTTTGGTTACGTTTTTCAAACAATGAGGAAGTCTGGTGGAAGAGGTCGTGGCCGTGGGCTGTCATTGCCAGCTGGTAATGATGGTAGTGGTGGTGGAGCATCAGGTGGTCGTGGGAAAAGCAATATAGCACCTAAGTCTCGAGTTGTTGAGCCTGGTTCGTCGTCTGGCTACACAAGGCCTCGAACGCTCCCTTTTCTGGGAGTAGGAAAACCGCTTTTAAAGGGAACCTGTCACCCCGTTTTTTCAAGATGAGCTAAAAATACCGTTAAATAGGGGCAGAGCTGTGCTTTACATTAGTGTATTTTGTGAGCCTTTATTCCCCACCTATGCTGCCGAAATACTGCGTAGTGGTGTGCGCATGTCCAACTGGCGAATCCACTGCGCAGCTTAAAGGAAAATAGCGCGATCTGCGCTATTCAGCCGTTTATCGTGGGCACGGCCATCTTGGTGATCGCGGCGGCCATTTTCCTGCAGCCGAGATGCGAACTCGGCTTCAGGAAAATGGCCGCCGAGATCTCCATGTGCGCACGCGCGGCATCGCACGGCCATTTTCCTGAAGCACCGGGAAGCCGAGAAGAACCATCTGCGCACGCGCGGCCTCACAAAGATGGCCGCGCCCACCGATAAACGGCTGAATAGCGCAGATCGCGCTATTTTCCTTCAAGCTGCGCAGTGGATTCACCAGTTGGACATGCGCACACCACTACGCCACCAACGGAGATCTGGGGGAGAAACAGCGCTGTCACCACGCCCATATGACCTGACCAGCGTGAGTGACAGCCCAAAACGGCGACTTTACAAAGGTATTTCGGCAGCATAGGTGGGGAATAAAGGCTCACAAAATACACTAATGTAAAGCACAGCTCTGCCCCTATTTAACGGTATTTGTGGCTCATCTTGAAAAAACGGGGCGACAGGTTCCATTTAAAGCAGGAGCAGCAAGAACAAGTTTTAACTTTCCTTGCTGACTCAGCCTCTAGCTCTTTCGCCTCCTCTTCTGAAACTGCTAAATGTAAAAGCAGCGCGTCGTTAGTGGGTGTTCACGCTCAGGGACAAGTCGCTTCCTTGTCTTCTTCACCAAGAACAACAGAGAAGGATGCGTCAGGCGACACAACGGGTTACTCCATGGAGCTCTTTACACATACCGTTCCTGGGTTAGAAAGTGAAACAGTTAACAGGCCATGCCCATTACAAGTTGAATCGGACATGGAGTGCACAGATGCACAGCCACAGCCAGATTACTATGCTGTTCCTTTGACTCAAACCAGAACATTGCCCTCGCAGTGTACTGATCCAGAATCAGACCCTGATGAGACTATGGTGCCCCGTCACGAACGCTATACCACCGGCTTACACGGTGACGCAGACGAAGTTGTACACGAGATAGAAGAGGAGGTCATAGATGACCCAGTTGTTGACCCCGATTGGCAGCCATTGGGGGAACAGGGTGCAGGCGGCAGTAGCTCTGAAGCGGAGGAGGAGGAGCTGCAGCAGGCATCAACATCGCAACAGGTTCCATCTGCCAGGCCTGTATCTGGCCAAAAACGCGTGGCAAAACCAAAACCAGTTGTAGGACAGCGTGGCCATCCGGTTAAAGAAGCTCAGTCTGCAATGCCTGAAAAGTTATCCGATAGTAGAAAGAGTGCAGTCTGGCATTTTTTTAAACAACATCCAAATGATCAGCGTAAAGTCATCTGTCAAAAATGTTCAAATACCTTAAGCAGAGGTCAGAATCTTAAAAGTCTAAATACAAGTTGCATGCATAGACATTTAACCACCATGCATTTGCAAGCCTGGACTAACTACCAAACGTCCCTTAAGGTTGTAGCACCCTCGGCCAATGAAGCTAGTAAGCAACGCTACATCCCTTCCCTCACTGTAAGCCCACCATTTCCCGCACCACCTGCAGTAAATGTGCAGGTTTCGTCGCCAGGCCAAAGCAGTCAGGGAATCACCAGTTTCGTAGTAGGAAACACTGCATGTAAGGCACCAGCAAGAATACCATCTCCAACCCTCTCTCAGTCTGCCATGTCCACCGGCACCCCCGCTAGTTCCACGATCTGCAGCTCTCCAGTCCAGCTCACCCTACATGAGACTCTCGTTAGGAAAAGGAAGTACTCATCCTCGGATCTGCGTACACAGGGTTTGAACGCCCACATTGCTAGACTAATCTCATTAGAGATGATGCCCTACCGTTTAGTTGAAAGTGAAGCTTTCAAAGCCCTGATGGACTACGCTGTACCACGCTACGAGCTACCCAGTCGACACTTCTTTTCGAGAGAAGCCATCCCAGCCCTCCACCAGCATGTAAAAGACCGCATCGTCCATGCACTCAGGCAATCTGTGAGTACAAAGGTGCACCTGACAACAGATACATGGACCAGTAGGCATGGCCAGGGACGTTACGTGTCCATCATGGCACACTGGGTTAATGTGGTGGATGCAGGGTCCACAGGGGACAGCAATATTGGGACAGTTCTGCCTAGCCCACGGTCTAGGAAACAGTTGGCTGTAGGCGTTCGCCGCCCCCCCCCCTCCTCCTCCTTGTCCTCCTGCAGAAGAGAGAGCTCGTCCACAGACCGCAGTCGCACAACCACTCCATCCGCAGCTGCCCATGTTGCACACGAGGTGTCCCATTATGGGACAGCTAGTGGCAAGCGTCAGCAGGCTGTATTGGCAATGAAGTGTTTGGGCGACAACATACACACCGCGGAAGTTCTGTCCGAGTTGTTGCAGAAAGAAACTCAGTCATGGCTGGGCACTGTACATCTTGAGGCAGGCAAGGTAGTGAGTGATAACGGAAGGAATTTTATGGCTGCCATAGCCCTTTCACAACTGAAACACATTCCTTGCCTGGCTCACACCTTAAACCTGGTGGTGCAGTGCTTCCTGAAAAGTTATCCGGGGTTACCCGACCTGCTCCTCAAAGTGTGCAGACTTTGCACGCATATCCGCCGTTCGCCCGTACACTCCAGCCATATGCAGAACCATCAGCGGTCTTTGAACCTTCCCCAGCATTGCCTAATCATCGACGTTGCAACAAGGTGGAACTCCACACTGCACATGCTTCAGAGACTATGCGAACAGAGGCGTGCTGTTATGTATTTGTGGGAGGATACACATACACGGGCAGGCAGTTGGATGGCAGACATGGAGTTGTCAGGTGTGCAGTGGTCAAAGGTACAAGACCTGTGTCAAGTCCTTCAGTGTTTTGAGGAATGCACATGGCTGGTTAGTGCAGACAACGCCATAATAAGCATGAGCATCTCCCTAATGCATCTGCTGATGCAAAGTTTGACGCACATAAAGGAGCAGGAGTCTGCAGCGGAGGAAGAGGATAGCCTTGTTGACAGTCAGCCATTGTCTGGTCAGGGCAATCTACAGGACGAGGTAGCGGGCGAAGAGGAGGAGGACGAGGAGGATGATGGGGATGAGTATTTTTTGAATGAGGAAGCTTCTCCGGGGCCAATAGAAACTGGTGGCGTTGCAAGGCCGGGTTCAGGTTTTTTGAGGGAGACAAGTGACGTAGATTTGCCTGAAACTGCCCCTCAACCCAGCACAACCACAGATTTGACAACTGGAACTTTGGCCCACATGGCGGATTATGCCTTACGTATCCTCAAAAGGGACCCACGCATTATTAAAATGATGACCGATGATGATTACTGGTTGGCCTGCCTCCTTGATCCTCGTTAAAAAGGCAAATTGCAAAATATCATGCCACATGAGAACCTCGAACACATATTAGCAACCAAACAAGCAACTCTGGTAGACCGTTTGATTCAGGCATTCCCAGCACACAGCGCCGGTGATGGTTCTCACACGAGCAGCAGGAGGCAACAGGGCAGAGGTGTTAGAGGTGCACAAATCAGAAGTGGCGTTGGTCAGAGGGGTTTTCTGACCAGGTTGTGGAGTGATTTCGCAATGACCGCAGACAGGACAGGTACTGCAGCATCAATTCAAAGTGACAGGAGACAACATTTGTCCAGTATGGTTACTAACTATTTTTCATCCCTTATCAATGTTCTCCCTCAACCGTCATTCCCATTTGATTACTGGGCATCCAAAATAGACACCTGGCCTGAATTGGCAGAATATGCATTGCAGGAGCTTGCTTGCCCAGCAGCTAGTGTGCTATCAGAAAGAGTATTTAGTGCTGCTGGTTCAATATTGACCGAAAAAACTACTCGTCTGGCTACCCAAAATGTTGATGATCTAATCTTCATTAAAATGAACCACTCATGGATTTCGAATTATTTTGCCCCACCTTTCCCGGCTGACACCTAGCTCTCCTATAAAAAGGTTTCGCTTGTGGACTGGTCTTATTGACTGTTCCAATCTCTTAATTTGCAGCAGCTGTTTGTCCAGCATACGACATGTTTACACCTCCCTAAATGGGCTAACTCCCCCCACGGGGCCGTGGTCTCGCCACTTGGCGCAAGCACCCGTGAGAGTGCCGTTTGTCTGAAGAGGTGGGTGTGCCCGTTTTTGGTCGATGGCACTGCCACTGGGTCCCTCATAGTACAATAAAGTGTCTCTGGCGGTGGTGGCGCGCAACCAACGTCAGACACACCGTTGTAACATGAGGGGCCCTGGGCCTGTACCAAGGGCCACAAGAGAGTTTCCCACCCCCTTCCCAGCTCAAACACTGTTCTACCACTTGCAAAATTATCTCTCACAGCTCCACCAATGTTTAGTCTATGCGCTGAAATCCTTCAATGCCTGGCACTGACAATACCAATTTGTTGACATGTATGATGCTAGTTAAAATAGTCACGGTCAGTGTCCTATATTGACACCAGTAAATACTTAGCGCCAAATTACTATGTCTGAAACTCAGCAGAGGAGCCCACCCCTCTACCTAAGTATGCCACCCTTTTGTTTTTTGGTTTTGTTGTTTTGCGAGATATTAACATCTATTTATTTTTTGGGAGTACTAACTGTGTCAGACACTCCTTCCAATCGTCCTCTGCTGACCACACCAATGCTGCCTGTGTACCCCTGCAAGATAATTCAAACTGCTTTGAGCCTATTTTTTTTTAAATGTTAGGCCTACTAAGTCTGTCTGCGGTCCCTCCTTCCATTTGTCCTCCGCTGAGCACACCAATGCCGACCGTGTACCCATGTAACTTTTTTTCATCCTGCAGTGAGCCTACTTTGTGGTGTAAGGCCTACTAGCAGTGTCTGTCTGCGCCACTTAATACAGCTGTCCTCCTCCTTTAAAAAAAAAAAAGGCTGATTTTCAGCTTGTCAGAATTATAACACTGCATTGGGGCCACAAGTTTCGTTGTGGTCTACAAACTGAGTCTTCCGCTCCAAGGTGTTCTCTCTGTTGCCTCTCCCTCGCTTCTATCTTGAAGCTCTTGTTAAGTAGTTGTTGAAACAACACTGCATTAGGCCTACAAGTTGGGTCTGGGTTGTAGAGACGGTGTCTGCCGCTCCAAGGTGTTCTCCTGGTTGCCTTTCCTGAGCTTCAATCTTCAGGCTCTTGTTAAATAGTTGATTAATCAAACAACTGCAGTGGGGCTACTAGTTTGGTTGGGGCCTACTAACAGTGTCTGCCGCTCCAAGGTGTTCTCCTGGTTGCCTTTCCTGAGCTTCAATCTTCAGGCTCTTGTTAAATAGTTTTTTAATCAAACAACTGCAGTGGGGCTACTAGTTTGGTTGGGGCCTACTAACAGTGTCTGCCGCTCCAAGGTGTTCTCCTGGTTGCCTTTCCTGAGCTTCAATCTTCAGGCTCTTGTTAAATAGTTTTTTAATCGAACAACTACAGTGGGGCTACTAGTTTGGTTGGGGCCTACTAACAGTGTATGCCGCTCCAAGGTGTTCTCCTGGTTGCCTTTCCTGAGCTTCAATCTTCAGGCTCTTGTTAAATAGTTTTTTAATCGAACAACTGCAGTCGGGCTACTAGTTTGGTTGGGGCCTACTAACAGTGTCTGCCGCTCCAAGGTGTTCTCCTGGTTGCCTTTCCTGAGCTTCAATCTTCAGGCTCTTGTTAAATAGTTTTTTAATCGAACAACTGCAGTGGGGCTACTAGTTTGGTTGGGGCCTACTAACGGTGTATGCCGCTCCGTGCTGTTCTCCAGGTTTCCTGTCCTGAAATTCCAATTTCAGGCTCTCGTTAAGTAGTTGTTGAAACAACACTGCATTAGGCCTACAAGTTGAGTCTGGGTTGTAGAGACGATGTCTGCCGCTCCAAGGTGTTCTCCAGGTTGCCTCTCCCTCGCTTCTATCTTGAAGCTCTCGTTAAGTAGCTGTTGAAACAACACTGCATTAGGCCTACAAGTTGGGTCTGGGTTCTAGAGACGGTGTCTGCCGCCCCAAGGTGTTCTCCAGGGTGCCTCTCCCTAGCTTCTATCTTCAAGCTCTTGTTAAGTAGTTGTTGAAACAACACTGCATTTGGCCTACAAGTTGGGTCTGGGTTGTAGGGACGGTGTCTGCCGCTCCAAGGTGTTCTCCAGGTTGCCTCTCCCTAGCTTCTATCTTTGAAGCTCTCGTTAAGTAGTTGTTGAAACAACACTGCATTAGGCCTACAAGTTGGGTCTGGGTTCTACAAAGTGTCATACGCTCCAAGGTGTTCTCCAGGTTGCCTCTCGTTAAATTGTTTTTAATAGAACACTGCATTTGGCCTACTTGTTTTGTTGGCCCTACTAACGGTGTCTGCCGCTCCTTGATGTTCTCCTACACTGAACAAACCAGTGCCACCTGTTTACTTCTGTTACCAATTTTGAACTGCATTTAGCCTACTTACTGATTTGGGCCTACTCACTGTGTCAGCCTCTCATTACAGTTGTACTCCACTGAACAAAGCAATGCCCCCTGGTTAGTCCTGTTACCAATTTTGAACTGCATTTAGCCCACTTTATTCTTTGGGGATATATCTGTGTTTCCTCCTCATCCTGCCCATTGCCTAGCCAGTGATAGATGAGTCTGCTGGTACATTGACCCAGAACGCTACATTCCCCGTGCACGCTACACAGCCAGAATGTGACCCTGCTCAAAGTCAGGTTCCGATTCCCGCATACCATACCACCTTACATGGGGACAAAGAGGAAGGTGCAGATGAAAGTGCAGGTTCCTTCATCAGGTGGGGGGAGGAATACTCGTTGGCGACGTCACCGGCACAGGGCCCCTCATAGTACGCAAAAGTGTCGCTGCCGGTGGGAGGCACCCCCGCCGTGCAAACACACCACCGTTCTTTGAGGGGTCCTGTGCCAGTGCCAATGCCAACGAGTGGGCCCCCCCTGCTTGCTCAGGATCACAGCACTTGCAAAGTTGAAATACTTACCTCTCCCTGCTCCACTGCCGTGACGTTGTCCAGATTTCCTGGGCCCACTAAATACTTGAACCAGCCCTACCCCCCACAACTTTAGCCAAATGACCCCCAATTTCCAATGCCTTACTATTATTATAGTAAAATTAAGATTGACAAGCTTCAGTAACAAGAATGGATGTTTTTGCCATTAAAATGGGCACTGTAGGTGTTTTCCTGACCTCCACTCACTGCCGACTATGCTCCCCCATTGACTTGCATTGGGTTTCGTGTTTCGGTCGATCCCCGACTTTTCGCGATAATCGGCCGATTCCACTCGACTCGACTTTTGAGATAGTCGGGTTTCGCGAAACCCGACTCGACCCTAAAAAACTAAAAGTCGCTCAACCCTACTGTGTACTGATTGGCAGAGTTTAGACACATACCTGCTAGCATTTTGAGCATTTCATTGGAAGTTATTTAACTATTGATCACATATATTTAGCCTCAGTTTTAGAAATATCCTATGAAAGTTTAGTCCCTCTTTTTCTGGATTATGTACCCTTCTTGTTATATGTTATTTATATTTTATACTTGGTTAAATTAAAAAAAATATCTTACTCAAGAACCACTGTGGATATAAAAATAGTTGATACAGTTGATCGCTGAGCACACTGTGTCATCTGCTCATATAGAATTTATATGAAAGTTCTCAGCACTAAACTATAAAATGGCAACTACCTCAATATCGTGGCAATTTATGAAATAAGATAAAAGTTAGACTGGAAAAACCCAGAGTGAACACTGTATGAGAGGGCGGCATTACACAGTAGGGTGATGGGTTTCCTTTTAGAAAGAAAAATCAATAGCAGCTATAACTAATGGTAATTCCCATAAGACGCTGTGTAAGTGCTGCAGATATTGTGCCAGAAAAGCAAATATTTAGCAGTATAAAGTCACTGAGCTCAAATCTAAAGGTACCTTCACAGATAACGATAACGTTAACGATATCGTTGCAACCTCACGCTTTTTGTGACGTAGCAACGATCCCGCTAACGATCTCGTTATGTGTGACAGCGACCAACGATCAGGCCCCTGCTGGGAGATCGTTGGTCGTTGGGGAATGATCAGGACCTTTTTTTGGTCGCTGATCACCCGCTGTCATCGCTGGATCGGCGTGTGTGACGCCGATCCAGCGATGTGTTCACTTGTAACCAGGGTAAATATCGGGTTACTAAGTGCAGGGCCACGCTTAGTAACCCGATATTTACCCTGGTTACCATTGTAAAAGTAAAAAAAAAAACACAACATACTCACATTCTGATGTCTGTCACGTCCCACGCCGTCAGCTTCCCTGCACTGACTGTGTCAGCGCCAGTCGTAAAGCAGAGCACAGCGGTGACGTCACCGCTGTTACTGCCGGCGCTGACACAGAAAGTGCAGGGAAGCTGACTTCGGGGGACGTGACAGACATCGGAATGTGAGTATGTAGTGGTTTTTTTTTTTACTTTTACAATGGTAACCAGGGTAAATATCGGGTTACTAAGTGCGGCCCTGCACTTAGTAACCCGATGTTTACCCTGGTTACCCGGGTGCTGCAGGGGGACTTTGGCATCGTTGAAGACAGTTTCAATGATGCCGAAGCCGTTCCCCTGATCGTTGGTCGCTGGAGAGAGCTGTCTGTGTGACAGCTCCCCAGCGACCACACAACGACTTACCAACGATCACAGCCAGGTCGTATCGCTGGTCGTGATCGTTGGTAAGTCGCTTAGTGTAACGGTACCTTAAGATCCTGTGCTCTGCATTGTGTAAATACAACCATATCTCGCACAGGGTGAACGGCATTACACTTTGCTTTGTGCCAGGGTATGTTCACACACTGATTTTTTACAGTGCTTTTTTTCCACATGAAAAATGCAGTGTTAGCAGGAAAAACGCTGTGTGAACTACACGATTTTTGATGCATTTTTTATGCATTACAAAAATGCAGCCAAGGAGCTAAAACAGTTGTCATGCTGCTGAGGTTTAAAAAAAAATAAAGACAAAAACACAATTCGGATCGCAATCGGCCATGCGAGTCAATGAGTACATGGAAAACACCGGACTGAACTCCGATGACATATGACACAATGGAGAAGATGGAAAAATGTTATTCTAGAGTTTCTGCTCCAAGTGAGCTCCAATTCTCTCATAAGAGTTTGATCACAGTGTGATTTGCATAATCGGGCCGGTTCTCTTGGATGATAGAGTATATCCATGTCTGCACTTGCTTAAACCCCTTAACGACAGCCAAAATGCATTAAAACGGCAGTCGCTAAAGGTACTTATTTCCTCAACACTGTTTTGAAAGGGCATAAGGCACAGACCCCGGTAGCTGAGACCCCAGAAAACATGATCAGGGCTAGATTTTCTGGTCCTCGATCACGTTATCCCATTATTCAGTGAATAACGGCAAACACAAAAAAAGAGTGTGCCCTCTGTTACAATGATTTCTCTCTCTTCTGACATGATATAGATGTCAGAAGAGTGAGAAATGATGCCCCCCAAGAGCCCACGGTACCTCCACCATCCCCGGGCCCTCCTGATCCATTCCCTTGCCCGGCTTTATCTTCCTATTAAAAGAAAAATGGCCGGCGCATGCGCAGTATGCCTGCCGGGATCTACCGGCCAGTACCCGGCAAAAATAGGGAATTTTTCCTTTTGGCTCCTTTTGATCACTATGATAGACCCTATCACATTGATTAAAAGAAACAAATTGTAAATCAAAATCCCCTTTGTCCCCCTTAGTTAGATAAAAATTATAAAATATATATTTTTTTCATACTTTGCAGTTGGGGTTAGGGTTGTGTTAGGGTTAGGGTTGAAGTTATGGTTGGAGTTAAGGTTGTGTTAAAGTTGGAGTTATGTTTGGAGTTATGGTTGTGTTAGGGTTTGGGTTGAAGTTATGGTTAGAGTTAGGGTTGTGTTAGGGTTGGAGTTATGGTTGGAGTTAGGGTTGTGTTAGGGTTAGGTTTGAAGTTATGGTTGGAGTTAGGGTTATGTTAGGGTTGGAGTTATGGATGGAGTTAGGGTTGTGTTAGGGTTTGGGTTGAAGTTATGGTTGGAGTTAGGGTTGTGTTAGGGTTAGGATTGGAGTTATGGTTGGAGTTAGGGTTGTGTTAGGGTTAGGGTTGGAGTTATGTTTGGAGTTAGGGTTGTGTTAGAGTTAGGTGTTAGGGTTGGAGATTGTTAGGGTTGGGGTTGTGTTAGGGTTAGGTTTGGGGTTAGAATTGTTTTTTTTTCAAAAGTAAAAAAAATAACAATGTGAGTGTTGAGCGTAAGTGCTTGCTATTCGAGTTTGAATTGGGTGATCGAGGTATGCAGAGAGTATCGCAGATCCCCGTATGTTATTTTTTGGGTGTCTAACAGCTGTGAAAGATGCGGGGCAGTGACTCGAGCATGTCACTCAAGCACCCGTGCACCTGATGCAAACTGGAGTAGCGAGCACTTGCGCTCAACACTAATGACCACATATTCAATATGACAACCTAATGTTATCAAATGTTTTGTCATGCTTGTGGAATCAAAATGCTCACTAAACCCCTAGATAAAATCCTTGAGGGGTCTAGTTTCCAAAATGGGGTCACTTGTGGGCTGATTACACTGTTTAGGCACATCAGGGGCTCTCCAAAAGCGACATGGTGTCCGCTAATTATTCTCGCAAATTTTACATTAAAAAAGTCAAACGGTGCATCTTCCCCTCCGAGCCCTGCCATGCGCACAAACAGTAGATTTCCCCCAAATATGGGGATCGGCATGCTCAGGAGACATTGCACAACAAATTTTGGGGTCCATTTTCTCCTGTTACTCTTGTGAAAATAAAAAAGTTTAGGTCTAAAGAAAATTTTTTGTAAAATAACACTTAAATGTTCATTTTTTCCATCTAGATTGCGTCAGTTCCTGTAAAGCACCTGCAGGGTTAATAAACATCTTGAATGTGGTTTTGAGCACCTTGAGGGGTGCAGCTTTTAGATTGTGTCACTTTTTGTAATTCCCGTCATATAGGCCCAAATGTGATGTGGCCCTTAAAAAAATAGTTTTGTAAATGTTGTTGGAAAATGAGAAATCGCTGGTCAAATTTTAACCCTTATAACTTCCTAACAAACAAAGATTATGTTTCAAAAATTGTGCTGATGTAAAGTAGACATCTGGGAAATGTTATTTAGTAAGTATTTTGTGTGACATACAGTTAGGGCCAGAAATATTTGGACAGTGACACAAGTTTTGTTATTTTAGCTGTTTACAAAAACATGTTCAGAAATACAATTATATATATATAATATGGGCTGAAAGTGCACACTCCCAGCTGCAATATGATAGTTTCCACATCCAAATCGGAGAAAGGGTTTAGGAATCATAGCTCTGTAATGCATAGCGTCCTCTTTTTCAAGGGACCAAAAGTAATTGGACAATGGACTCTAAGGGCTGCAATTAACTCTGAAGGCGTCTCCCTCGTTAAACTGTAATCAATGAAGTAGTTAAAAGGACAGGGGTGGATTCCAGGTGTGTGGTTTTGCATTTGGAAGCTGTTGCTGTGAGCAAACAACATGCGGTCAAAGGAACTCTCAATTGAGGGGAAGCAGAACATCCTGAGGCAGAAAAAAAAGAAAAAATCCATCAGAGAGATAGCAGACATGCTTGGAGTAGCAAAATCAACAGTTGGGTACATTCTGAGAAAAAAGGAATTGACTGGTGAGCTTGGGAACTCAAAAAGGCCTGGGCGTCCACGGATGACAACAGTGGTGGATGATCGCCGCATACTTAATTTGGTGAAGAAGAACCCGTTCACAACATCAACTGAAGTCCAGAACACTCTCAGTGAAGTAGGTGTATCTGTCTCTAAGTCAACAGTAAAGAGAAGACTCCATGACAGTAAATACAAAGGGTTCACATCTAGATGCAAACCATTCATCAATACCAAAAATAGACAGGCCAGAGTTAAATTTGCAGAAAAACACCTCAAGAAGCCAGCTCAGTTCTGGAAAAGTATTCTATGGACAGATGAGACAAAGATCAACCTGTACCAGAATGATGGGAAGAAAAAAGTTTGGAGAAGAAAGGGAACGGCACATGATCCAAGGCACTCCACATCCTCTGTAAAACATGGTGGAGGCAACGTGATGGCATGGGCATGCATGGCTTTCAATGGCACTGGGTCACTTGTGTTTATTGATGACATAAGAGCAGACAAGAGTAGCCGGATGAATTCTGAAGTGTACCGGGATAAACTTTCAGCCCAGATTCAGCCAAATGCTGCAAAGTTGATTGGACGGCGCTTCATAGTACAGATGGACAATGACCTCAAGCATACATCCAAAGCTACCCAGGAGTTCATGAGTGCCAAAAAGTGGAACATTCTGCAATGGCCAAGTCAATCTCCAGATCTAAACCCAATTGAGCATGCATTTCACTTGCTCAAATCCAGACTTAAGACGGAAAGACCCACAAACAAGCAAGACCTGAAGGCTGCGGCTGTAAAGGCCTGGCAAAGCATTAAGAAGGAGGAAACCCAGCGTTTGGTGATGTCCATGGGTTCCAGACTTAAGGCAGTGATTGCCTCCAAAGGATTTGCAACAAAATATTGAAAATAAAAATATTTTGTTTGGGTTATGTTTATTTGTCCAATTACTTTTGACCTCCTAAAATGTGGAGTGTTTGTAAAGAAATGTGTACAATTCCTACATTTTCTATCAGATATTTTTGTTCAACCCTTCAAATTAAACGTTACAATCTACACTTGAATTCTGTTGTAGAGGTTTCATTTCAAATCCAATGTGGTGGCATGCAGAGCCCAACTCGCGAAAATTGTGTCACTGTCCAAATATTTCTGGCCCTAACTGTATCTCTCTGATTTAAGGGCAACAGAATTTAAAGTTTGAAAATTGCAAACTTTACAAAATTTTTGCAAAATTTCCATTTTTTTTCACAAATAAATGCAAGTCATATTGAAGAAATGTTACTACTATCATGAAGTAGTCCCGGATCGCTGCACGACTTTACTAACTCCCCTCTCTCGCTCTTGGACCACAACCTTCTTTCCTTCTCTGTCAAGAATTGTCTCCTCACCCAGGACACCCCCACTTACCACACTTATCGGAATACACGTACCATTAATACCCAGCAGCTTATGGAAAACCTCCACACATCTTTAGCCCCTATCTCCTCCCTCTCCTGTCCAGACTTAGCATTGTCACACTTCAATATTACACTGAAGAATGCCCTAGATGAAGCAGCACCTTCTACACGCAGAAAGACCCGACACAGACAATGGCAGCCCTGGCACACTATGCAAACACGCTTTCGTCAGCATTGCTCAAGGTGTGCAAAGCGGCAGTGGAGAAAATCTCTCTTAGCAGAAGACTTCATCCACTATAAGTTCATGCTCAAAACCTATAACTCTGCCCTTTCTCTAGCCAAACAATCCTACTTCACCATCCTCATCACCTCACTATCCAACAACCCAAAATGACTTTTTGAAACCTTAAACTCCCTCCTGAAACCTAAAGTACAGGCCCCCATCACCAATCTCAGTGGTGAGGATCTGGCCACTTATTTACTAGAAAAAATCAATCACATCCATCAGGATATCTCAGCTCTATCTCCTCAGTGTCTGGATCCCCTTCCCTGCTGCACCTCAAGCTCACTAGACATCTTTGAGCCTATTTCAGAAGAAGTTTCCAAGCTCCTCGCTTCTGCTCGGCCTACAACCTGCAACAGTGACCCCATTCCTTCACCTCTCCTGCAGTCTCTCTCACCAGTGGTCACCGTTCACCTGACTAAAATATTTAACCTCTCTCTTTCATCAGGTACTGTATCTTTCCCTCCTCATTTAAACATGCCGTCATTACCCCTTTACTTAAAAAGCCATCCCTGGACCAGAACTACACTGCTAACTACAGACCTGTCTCTAACCTTTCCTTCATCTCTAAACTCCTGGAGTGCTTGGTCCACTCCCATCTAATCCACTATCTCTCAGATAACTCTCTTCTAGACACCTTACAATCTGGTTTCCGCTCTTTACACTCCACTCAAACTGCCCTCACTAGGGTTGAGCGACCTTGACTTTTTTAGGGTCGAGCCGGGTTTCGCGAAACCCGACTATCTCAAAAGTCGAGTCGAGTGAAATCGGCCGATTATGGCGAAAAGTCGAGGATCGACCGAAACACGAAACCCAATGCAAAGCCAATGGGATTTTTTTTTTTTCTCTCTCTCTCTCTCTCTCTCTCTCTCTCTCCCTCTCTCTCCCCTCCGTCCGTCCGTCCCTGAACTGAAAAGCTGGTGTTACACATTGCAAATCGCTACAGCGCACAAGCGACAACATGGCGATAGGTCTTAGGGGCGTGGACGCCTATGTCATCACTCTGCCCACGCCCCTTCATTGGCTGAAAAAAATGGCGCCAAGCGCGTCATACGAAACGCGACTTTGGCGCGAAAGTCGCGTACCGCATGGCCGACCCCACACAGGGATCGGGTCGGGTTTCATGAAACCCGACTTTGCCAAAAGTCGGCGACTTTTTAAAATGAACGATCCGTTTCGCTCAACCCTAGCCCTCACTATAGTCTCTAATGATCTAATAACAGCTAAATCCAAAGGTCATTGCTCTCTGCTGATTCTCCTGGATCTCTCTGCCGCATTTGACACTGTGGATCACCAGCTCCTTCTCACTATGCTCCGCTCCTTAGGCCTCAAGGACACAGCCCTCTCCTGGTTCTCCTCCTACCTCTCTGACCTTTCCTTCACTGTATCTTTTGCCGGCTCCTCTTCCTCTCCTCGTCCCCTTACTTACTATCGGGGTTCCGCAGAGCTCAGTCCTAGGCCCCCTCCTTTTCTCTCTATACACTGCCCCTATTGGACAAACAATAAACAATCAGCAGATTTGGGTTACAGTATCATCTCTATGCTGACGACACCGAATTATACACTTCTTCCCCTGACTTCACCCCTACCCTAATTCAAAATACCAAGGATTGTGTCTGCTGTCTCTAACATCATGTCCTCCCTCTATCTGAAACTACTAAATCTCTCCAAAACTGAACTACTTGTGTTTCTCCCTTCTACTAACCTCACTCTACCCAACATGGAAATTACCCTAGAGGGTTCAACCATAACTCCCATCACGACCTGGGCTCTATGCGTCACTGTGTCTTCAAGTGTTAGGGTGGACAGGTTACGTATTATCCAGCTGTCCTGCCGGTTTCTGCTGTGCCTCATAGAGTCTGACACAACCTTGGTCTTCCAGCTACCAGTGTCTGCGCTCTGCAAGGAGGTAGCTCTGTCGCAGCTATTATCCCCAGTTCTTACTCTCCTGTGCTTTGCTCTCCTCCACGCTCACTATAAACTGTTCCTCTTTCTGTGTTATCTCTATCCAGGAGATGTATACACATCATACTTTGCGTCTTGCATCTGTCCCCGCCTCCATTTACTTCTTACTATGGACTTGTGCGCATGTCCGTGACGTCTGCTGTCCGGAGCATTGCCGCTGGCGCCTATTGGGTGAGGCGTGCGGGTCACGGTTGCCATAGATATGGCTCCCTGACCTCTCGCGTCGCTCAGGAAGCTGTGTGGCGATGCAAGTTCCGGCGCTCGCGTCGCGTGCGCATGCGCCGATTAATAAGTCCTGTGATTTACATCAGGTGCGGTAGTTTTATAAATACCTTTCAGTGACACACTCTGTACGGCCCCCCGAAGAAGCCTACGCGAAACGCGCATAGGGACTGGCGTTTCCACATCCACACTACGACTACCATGGGTGAGGTTCAGTCCTATATATACCTTTATGATTGAAGTGTTAGTAGAACAGTGAGTGTTCATTACCATCACTTAGATTTTACAGCTGTGCAAACTTGAACCTCTGGTCGGACTATAACACACTAGTGTGGATGCATAGATATTTACCTGGATCCTTTTCTCATAGAGTAACCCTTAAGTGATTATATGTGTTCTGTACTAAAAACCTTTATTGCTGTATTAACTATACTGTGTTATTTAATAAATGTTACAAAATATATAGTTTTTGACTCCAATTGTCTAATTATATATATATTACTGGGAGTTTTCTGCATTATTTTTATATGTGGCTCTGATCTATTTAACTATATGCTGATTTCTGTATTCTCACAGCTTCTTGTTCTGAGCACATGGATTACCGTGCACGTGAGAAATCATGGTTAACACAACTTGACAAAGTGTTTTGTGAAGGATCTGGTAATGTTTTGGATTCTAAGTCCAGAGATATTTTTGAATTAATAAACAAGTTTAAAGAACTAATAAACAAGCGAACACGTATTTGGTGGAACAAAGCGTTCCTTGAGAGATATGTATCATGTGGTTTAATACATAGAGGACTGAGAGTTCAACTGTTTCCTTCTTTTTCTGTTGAAGAGGAGGTGTTTAAAAATAAGTGGGAGGAGATTGCCTCACCAGTGCTCCAAAGGTTTTATGGAGCTATTAATTAAATCGAATTATTATTATTATTACTAGATGGCAGCCCGATTCTAAAGAATCGGGAGTCTAGAATCCATATATACTTGAAATTCGGCAGGAGCTTGAAGAGCAACGTCACTGGGCCCGCCTCCACGCAGTAGAAACTTGCTGTGAGGTAAAAATTCAAAAATCACACCAAAATGGCGGGCGGAGTGTGTCACAGTACGGCACGTTTCTGATTGGTCCCTCGCAGCAGGCGGCAACCAATCAGACACTGGACACTGTTGACGTCACTTATCTCCGGACATTAGCTCCGGACATTAGCTCCGGACAAAGCCACGGAAGTTGGCACAAATTGCAGGAAGTAGTATTCTAGGCAATTATATATAAGATTATTTATTTATATAGCGCCATTAATTCCATGGTGCTGTACATGAGAAAGGGGTTACATACAGAGTTATAGATATCGTTTACAGTAAACAAATTTACAGTGACAGACTAGTACAGAGGGGAGAGGACCCTGTCCTTGCGGACTTACATTCTATGGGATAGTGGAGAAGAGACAGAAGGTAGGGGCGAGGCGGCGGCTCTGGCGATGGTGAGGCGGCGGCTCTGGCGATGGCGAGGTGGCAGGATGGTTATTGCAGGCTGTAGGCTTTCTTGAAGAGATGGGTTTTCAGGTTCCGTCTAAGGAGCCGAGGGTGTTGGAAAGTTGGACGTGTTGATGCATGGAATTCCAGAGGATGGGGTTTATTCGGGAGAATGAGACTAAATTGACTGATTTAGATTCTGAGTTGAACTGCATACAAAGTGATATCACTAAGCAGGCTTCGGCCGAGTTGGTCACTAAGTTCAGTGGTGAGATGGATGCGGATTTGGAGAGATGGGAAAATGACATCGTTACTAGAAAAACAAAAAAGTATCAGCGGGATCTTACGGATTTGAAAAATAACAGGATCTATAAATGGAGGAGAAATACCTCTAATGTGAACCCACAATTACATGGGAGATCGGTCTCATTCTCCTCTATGTCATCCAATGAGGATAGAAGTCAAACTACGGAGATACTGAGACCCTCAGTTGATAGGAGGGATCCTCCAAAAGATAACTGGCTGAGAAGCGGAAAATCCTATAATAAGCGGAAAGCTTTTACTTCCCCACAAAGGGAGAAAAAGGCTAAAACAAATAATCTTGAGGTAATAAACCTGTCAACACAACCATTAACTAGAGATCAAATTATGGTTCTACAATTGGGGTTCTCTTTCGCACCTACTAACTCCTTTGATTTTTTTACAGTGCTAAAGGATTTGAATTTATTTTCGCGAAAGTTGGTCCTCAAACGTCTACATTCCAAATATGAGTCCTCTTCGGATACGATTCCTATATCAGAACAAGAAATGATTAACATCTTGGAGGATTTGGAATCCGAATCACTTCCGGAATTTTCAGGTATTTCTCCTCCGCCTTTGGCCCCCAGATCCACCACATTTCCTCCCTTGTCACTGGTACCACAGGTGGACATCTTTACCAGACGTGTAACGGAGGATCTGAGAAAAATGAGTAGGCACAGGAGGAGAGAAAATCTCACCTTTAAGCAAAAACAGGCTCTTGTACAACTACAGTCTAGGACTGATGTGGTTATTAAGCCGGCTGACAAGGGGGGAAATGTGGTGGTCTGGCCGGTTGAGAAATATGAAAAGGAAGTGTTCAGACAACTGAAGGATAAAGAAACTGATGTCATGCTTACAGAAAACCCGATTAAAAACTTTCAAACCCAAGTATGCCACATATTGGAGATGGCATTTTGAAAGAGGGGTCATCACTAAAAAACTGCGTGATGGCTTGAATGTGGATATTCCACGAGTACCCACATTTTATCTTCTCCCAAAGGTCCACAAAGATGCTCAGAATCCTCCAGGGCATCCGATTGTCTCTGGCATAGGGGGGCTAAAAGAACCAATCTGTAAATACATCGATCATTACCTAAGATCGCAGGTGGAGACTTTGCCCTCCTATGTCAGGGACACTACAGACGTCCTGAGACGTCTGGATGGATTGCACCTTGAGCCTGATATGCTCCTCATGACGGCTGACTTAGAAACACTCTATACGTGCATCGATCACGAGGATGGCATGAGTGCAACATGATTTTTCTTGGAGGCAAGCAATCTAGATCCGGACGTCAGTGACCTGGTGTTGGACTTGTTGCGGTTCATCCTGGAACACAATTTTTTTTACGTTTAAGGACCATTTTTTTCTGCAGAAGCGAGGGACCACGATGGGGGCGGCATGTGCGCCCACGTATGCAAATTTGTTTCTGGGATTTTGGGAGAGGGAAATCTTCCCCGATGACGCATATGCCGCCCCCCAGATCCTAAGTTGGTACCGCTTAATTGATGACATCTTATTTATTTGGCAGGGATCGGTCAATGATTTGGATTTATTTGTTTCCGGGTTGAACCGCAACAACTTCAACATCAGACTCACATACTCATGTCACCCTAGTGAAATTTCTTTTCTAGACCTCCAAATATAGGTACAGCCTGATGGTTCACTGGGTACAGATGTCTATAGAAAAGACACCTCAGTGAATGCACTTCTACATGCTTCATCTGCACATACTGGGTCAACCATCAAAGCTGTGCCTGTAGGCCAATTTCTTTGGATGAGGAGAATTTGTACCTCTGAGGAGGCATTTGAGCATCAGGCTGTGGACCTTGGGGAGAGATTTAGTGAGCGTGGCTATAGCAGGAGGTGTATTAAAAAAGGCTATAGAAGAGCCAAACAAACAACTAGGACCTCCTTGTTAGCCCAAGATCAACATCTGCATGTATCTGGAAATAGAAGGGGTGGAACCAAGAGGCAGCAAGTGACAACTAGGTTCATTACCACTTTTAATTCTAATTGGGACGAAATACGCTCCATCTTATCCAAACACTGGTCTGTTTTAAAAACAGACCCAATACTCAAACAGCATCTATCTGAACACCCACTGATGACGGCTAGACGTAGCCATAACTTACGTGATATTCTTGTAAAAAGACATTATGTGGCAAAACCTCCTACAATTTTGTGAATAGGTAAACCGAGGGTGGGGTTGTTTTGACTGCCTTGCATGCAAAAATCACCAGAGAGCCATGTCCTTTATCTCCTCTGATGAGTTGCATGAGTTCAAAATTAGAGAATTTATTACATGCAAAAGCACTTTCGTGATATATTATGCGAAGTGTACCTGCAATCTCATCTACATAGGACTTACCTCACGTGAGTTACGTGTGAGAACACGTGAACACGTGAGGGAGATCATAGCCGCAAGGGACGAAAGTGATATGGGAAACCTGAAAACCATCCCTAGACATTTCAGGGAATAACACAATTGTAACCCAAATGATCTGAGAGTGTGTGGTATTGACAGGATCCATGCTGGAATTAGAGGCGGCAATTTGAAACGCCTACTTTTTCATCGCGAATGTAGGTGGATCACTGTCCTCAACACACTAGTGCCCCATGGTTTAAATGAGCGACTCAGTTTTGCCTCATTCCTCTAGTCTTGATTATTGTCTCTGGATTTAGTTTTAATGTCTTTGTGTGTCTTCAGTGTTTTATTCTTATGTTGTTTTATTTTTATTTTTATCTTTAGTCATTTATAAAGGGATTCTATCTGTTACTGATATCTACCTCACCGTGTGAAAAACTGCTGATGCGGGAATCAGACTTACCTTTTCTACACTCAATTTATATCTGGTGGTATTATTCACATGTTTCTATTTGTATTTGTAATGTATTTCTATGTTTTTGTGACGATTTTTGGTCATAATCCTCTGATCATGATATATGACACTATGGAGGGATAACTATTTACTTTTGCACAGCACTTTGCACTTTATGCACTTATTCGTATGTATACACATCATACTTTGCGTCTTGCATCTGTCCGCGCCTCCACTTACTTCTTACTATGGACTTATGCTCATGCCATGACGTCTGCGGTCCGGAGCATCGCCGCTGGCGCCTATTGGGTGAGGCGTGCGGGTCACGGTTGCCATAGATATGGCTCCTTGACCTCTCGCATCGCTCAGGAAGCTGTGTGGCCATGCAAGTTCTGGCGCTCGCATCACGTGCGCATGCGCCGATTAATAAGTCCTGTGATTTACATCAGGTGCGGTAGTTTTATAAATACCTTTCAGTGACACACTCTGTACGGCCACCCGAAGAAGCCTACGCGAAACGCGCATAGGGGCTGGCGTTTCCACATCCACACTACGACTACCATGGGTGAGGTTCAGTCCTATATATACCTTTATGATTAAAGTGTTAGTAGAACAGTGAGTGTTCACTACCATCACTTAGATTTTACAGCTGTGCGAACTTGAACCTCTGGTCGGACTATAACACACTAGTGTGGATGCATAGATATTTACCTGGATCCTTTGCTCATAGAGTAACCCTTAAGTGATTATGTGTGTTCTGTACTAAAAACCTTTATTGCTGTATTAACTATACTGTGTTATTTATTAAATGTTACAACTTTTTATCAAAAATACAGTTTTTGACTCCAATTGTCTAATTATATATATATATATCTATATCCAGGAGCTGCAGCACCCTCGTATTTGCACGGCCCCTTCAGTCCTTCTGACTCTCTCTCTCCTCTCTGTCTCTCTGACAGGAACTAACTGACTTCCCTTCCAGACCAGAACATATATAGGGGAGCCACCCATAAGCTGGATCAGAGCTCCCCCTTCTGGCCTGGAGTGTGAACATGTTGTATGCTTGTGTTACCTGATAAAGAAGATCTTCCTTCGCTTCCAAGCATGACATCACTCTCCCTGTGAGGAAAGTAATGCCACTGTGACAACCAGGACCCTGGGGTGTTACAAACACAATGTGTGAATATAGCCTAACAGTACAACTAAAGAGGTAAACTGGAAGGTTCCTATAGAATGACAGCAAGCAGAGGTCTATAAAGCCATGAACCATTGATACAGAATATCTTTTTAAAAAATGTTCACATCTTCATGATACAATACAGAATAATTGGCTGTAACATAGTTCATGTAACACAATGTGGAAAGTGCCAACTTTCTGTCTCTGTCCTTCCATGGAGGGAAACACTGTATATAGACTTGAATATTCTAGAAGGCTGAGACGCTCAGTACAGCTCTCGGGATAATAGTTGCTAAGACTATATTTATTTTAGAACTCAATCTGAACATCCTTCTACATTTCCTCTTTCATTTCCTCCTCCAATTATAACAGTATTTGCATAGTGTTTTTCCGTAAATACACAACTCTAATCATACTGTATAGTGTCAATTCCTAAACTAGATGTCATAAGAAAATAATCTGAAAATGTTTGTGATTTTAATACTACAGAAAGAATCTATTGCATATTAATGATAGGTCTGAGATTTGTATGTGTATTGAAAGATAGGATGGTTGAACAGATATGAGCTACAAAGGTAGAACAGATAGATAGATAGATAGATAGACAGACAGACAGACATACAGACAGATAGATAGATAGATATGAGATAGATAGATAGATAGATAGATAGATAGATAGATAGATATGAGATAGATGATAGATAGATAGATAGATAGATAGATAGATAGATAGATAGATAGATAGATAGATAGATAGATAGATAGATATGAGATAGATAGATATGAGATAGATAGATACATAGATATGGATAGATACAGTTGTGCTCAAAAGTTTACATACCCCGGCAGAATTTTTGCTTTCTTGGCCTTATTTCAGAGAATATGAATGATAACACCAAAACTTTTTCTCCACTCATGGTTAGTGGTTGGGTGAAGCCATTTATTGTCAAACTATTGTGTTTTCTCTTTTTAAATCATAATGACAACCCAAAACATCCAAATTACCCTGATCAAAAGTTTACATACCCTGGTAATTTTGGCCTGATAATATGCACAGAAGTTGACACAAATTAGTTTGAATGGCTACTAAAGGTAACATCCTCATCTGTGACCTGTTTGCTTGTAATCAGTGTGTGTGCATAAAAGCTGAGTGAGTTTCTGGGATCCAGACAGACTCTTGCATCTTTCATCCAGCCACTAACGTTTCTAGATTGTGAGTCATGGGGAAAGCAAAAGAATTGTCAATGGATCTACGGTAAAAGGTAGTTGAACTGTATAAAACAGGAGAGGGATACAAAAAGATATCCAAGGAATTGATAATGTCAGTAAGCAGCGTTCAAACTGTAATTAACAAATGGAAAATCAGGGGCTCTGTAAAAACAAAACCATGGTCAGGTAGAAAAAAGAAAAATAAAGCGCCTCTAGTGCAATTCAACTGAGACAGAATTCAAGGGAGCCAAGTTATTTGATTGTCACCGTTGTGCATAAAGGCATGTGGGTGAATGGATGAATTCTCCCTGCTGGATTCAGCTGCATCTAATGCTCCAGACCCGTGAGTGACGTAACTGAATGAGGCAGTGTAATTAGAAAAAACGTGGACTGATAGAGCGCTACCAAGATAAGGAAATCCAAAGGTTTTAAGTAAAACTATGTGTTTTGGAACTGGTGTGTAAACCTGATGAAGGAGGTAGACGGATTCCGAAACGCGTAGTTTTAATAAAGCCTTTCTCCTTACCCTTTGGATTTCTTCCTCCTGACTGTGCTTGATCAGTCCTCATTCTTCTAATCTTCATTGCCTCAATGTAGATGGCGGCAGACCAGAACCAAGGCTAGACCATTCAGACCCCTGCCCATTAGAAGCTATATAAATGAATTGCCTAGCTCATAAAAGGGGGAGTTTCACAGGGATACCATGACAGAGAGGGGCCAGAAGACCGCGGTGTCTAGGTTTCAGAGACTCTTGCACTGGTTAATAGTACTTCTCCATCTTATTAACCAGTGCAGGTTAAACTGTTCATTTGTAGCTCCTGGAACTTTCCTACCTGGATTGTCTCAGTTTTTCAGCATTGGCCACTCCCCTCTGCTATATATGCTCGTCTCTGGCACTTAGGGATTGCCAGCGTAGTTCTTGATGCCTGGTTCTTGAGTTGGAGGTGTAGTTTATGGTTGGAGTTGGCATTTGGAGAGTTGTTCAAGAGATCGTAGCTTTGAGTGTGCTTGTGTGCACATTCTCATTCTCCCCTATTTAGTTTCTACTTTCTTTAACTCTCCTATGTCCCACTCTGTTGTTTGGTGAGTGTATTTTGAATCGTTGACATTTTCATTTATCCCTCGATTGGTTAGTATGTTCCTATACACTGCTGTTTCCCACTACCCTGAGTGGGGAAGGAAACATATAAGGGTTGATATAGCAGCAAAGAAAGGCATATAAAGCCAGGGTTCCAACCTTCAGGAGTAATCCAGGGACCAGGTATAGACTAGTGCGTCCCTAGTTCTAGGGACCTGGTTAGCGCAGATAGTGCCATAGTCACTGCGTGACAGAGAGCCACACCCCAGTTTGTACAAAGTTCAAGAAACAATAGCAAAACCAAAGAAATGAGCTGGAGCATAAGTTGGTATACGTGCAATATACAGGAGCATGTTCACACTGTGGCCATTTCAATTTTAAACAGCCACAGTGCAAACATGCTTCTACATGTTGCCTGTATTTCAACTTATTGTGATGCTAGTCTCTACTTACGGACAAGCCGTGCGGCTGTGCAGTCAAGAGGTCCGAGGTTAAAACTCAGGAGGGTATGTCATAGACAGAGAGGTGAGACAAGAAAGTAGTCAGAAAGACAATAAACATGGAAGAGCGCAGCATGACAAGCACCAGGTGATTTGATTGGGATGTTTCAATGAAAGGTGGGGGGATTAGCCTCTCACCTGGAAGGGTTGTGCACCCCTGCACAACTCCGGTAGCGGATGTCTCCATGCACTCCAGCTCTGTTTCTCCGGGACCGCTCCTGTGCTTCCTGGTCTGGCCATGTAGGCCCAAGATCCAGTCACGTGATGCCACTTCACAGGATGTGACCACTTATTGAACCTCTACACGTTTCAGCAGCAGACTGCTACCTTCCTCAAGTGGCAAAATCTACCTGAGGAAGGTATCAGTCCGCTGCTGAAACACGTAGTGGTTCAATAAAAGTTTGTTTACCACTAATCTATTACAGTGTGCTCTATAGCCATAGCGCTCCTTAAATTGACCACATTTTTTCTAAAAGAGAGAGTAGTCAGGTCACAGTCTGGGGTCAGAATTCCAAGAAAGTAGTGGATCACAACAAAACGGCTAGGCAAATGGATGGTCAAAAGAAAATCCAAGGTCGGAATACAAGACCATTAGCGAACACATATCTCTTGATCTAAGCTACAATTGGCAGTAATCTAACTGCCAGTTAATTACTCCGACCAGGAGACATGCGGAGAAAGCCCCGGTACACCCTGGCCCTGATTGGTCAGCAAAACTGTCCCTCAAGACACAGAGAGGTCAGCTGAGCTGTCCATCACCACACTAACAGCCCAGCAGGCCTCTGCCCTAGATTGGACTGCAGAACATTAATTCACTGCGTCGGGCCACACCAATAGGCAGAATCGTGACATGTTTCTTTGGTTTTTGCTATAATAGACAACAATAGGTTTCGAGGAGAAATCAGGGTATTTGTGTATGTGGCATTTGTGTATGTCTTCCCAGAATTAGTATGAGAGACCCACAAATATCTGATGTCTCGATGACTATTTTGAAGACTTCAGCCAAATTCTTCTGTAAAGCCTTTCATATGTCTTCTTTTCGTGCGCTCATCCTTGTGCAGTCTGGGAACATTGTTTTTCATAATTTGTAACACTTTATAAAAACACATGGGACTTAAGCCGCATTTTTGACCATTTCCTACAGTGCGTGTACTTAGTCCATGTGACTGATTATATGAAGCAGATGTGAACAAAAACTGATAAAATCTTAAATCCATCATGAAATCTCTTTGAAGACCACAGCCTAATTTTCCCCCTGTAAATTAACTTTGTAGCTTAAGTTGGAGATTGGAGACTCGGGGTTACATTGTGTTTGTATTATACAGATAACAATACCACCTGCAAACGTAAGCCGTAGAACAGACCAAGCTCATTACAAAGAGAAAAGACCAGAAAACATCTCATTGAGCCCTGCATCATAGTGAATGGTTTCCTTTTTCTTTTTTTAGCTATAAAAGTAGATGGCTACAGGCTAAATACTTGTCCAGCCGACAGCTTGTCTCCTAACCTCCCCATAAACCCCAGCCCTGAAAAGCATGATCATTTCATTGGACGCGTGAATAATCCTCAACCAGACAGATCTGCCCCTATAGGGCATATTTAAAAGACTAGTCCCAAATTGATGGTGTATCTGTCACGGGTGTGTCAGAGCCTGCAGACAGTCACACTGCATCTAGCTGCAGAAGGTTTCAGCGGTTGGCTTTGCAGACTCCTTCCTAGTTCTTCTGACTTTAGGACCCAGTGGCAACCTCTCCCGGTGCTAGTTGATACACCTGAACCAGGATGTTTATAACCCCCAGCTTGCTGCTCGGAGTTGTGGTTGATAATTCTATTTCCAGTTCCCTGTTGGGACTTGAAGCTATTGCAGTTGCCTATCTTACTCCTTGGTGTTGCTGGAGGAAGTTTGTGTTTCTCTCAGAGTCTATTTTAGCTGTAGTGGGGATTGACTAGCGCTCATCCTGTCCTTTCCAATGCAGAGCTTAGGGTGTGTGCACACGCTGCGGAATGGTATGCAGATTTTTCCACACTGATTTTTGGTAAATCCGCAGGAAAACCGCACTGCGGTTTTTTGGCGTTTTTTTAGACTACCTTTGGAAACTCATCAAGAGAATGCCAAGAATGTGCAAAGCAGTCATCAAAGCAAAAGGTGGCTACTTTGAAGAACTTAGAATATAAGACATATCTTCAGTTGTTTCACACTTTTTTGTTAAGTACATAATTCCACATGTGTTAATTCATAGTTTTGATGCCTTCAGTGTGAATGTACAATTTTCATAGTCATGAAAATACAGAAAAATCTTTAAATGAGAAGGTGTGTCCAAACTTTTGGTCTGTACTGTATATGCCAAAGGAAATGCAGCTGAGCGAAAATATGGTATTTGGTAAATAATTTGGTAAATAGTTACCGGTAAGTTATGCCTTGTAATGTCAGGCAGCAGCCGCAAAAGCAGATAACATTTTTTAAGCATAAAAAGAGAAATAAAAACCTTAGATCCAGAGTTTGTGGGGTCTTATCTAAGGCTACTTTCACACTTGCGTCCGGCCGACGTACCGACGCACGTTGCGAAATAAATGAACAACGGGGGCAGCGGATGCAGTTTATCAATGCATCCGCTGCCCCATTGTAATGTCCAGAGAGGAGGGGGTGGAGTTTCGGCCGCGCATGCGCAGATGAAAATGGCAGACACGACGCACAAAAAAAGTTACATGTAACTTTTTTTGTGCCGACAGTCCGCCAAAACACGATGCATCCGTCGCACGACGGATGCGACATGTGCCCATACGTCGCAATGCGTCGCTAATGCAAGTCTATGGAGAAAAACGCATCCTGTGGGCAACTTTGCAAGATGTGTTTTTTCTCCAAAATGACGCATTGCGACAGACGTCACTCAACGCCAGTGCGAACGCTGCTAAAACGCATACACAACACAACCCATGTTAAAAATAATTAAAAAAATAAAAAAATTGTGATATTCTTACCTTCCGATGTCCCGCGCAGCCCCCGCAGCATTGCCAATACTCGCGATGCTCTGTTCCCAATGAACTGTGATGACGTAGCAGTCTCGCGAGACCGCTACATCATCGGATCATTTCGCTATGCATCACTGGGAACGGCAACATCGGGAAGGCTGCGGGTTTTTTTTTTTTTTTTTAACATTATATCTTTTTACTGTTGATGCTGCATAGGCAGCATCAATAGTAAAGAGAGAGAGCGAGAGAGAATTTGCCTGATGGGAAATTCTCTCGCGCATGCTCAGTTTCAAAAGATGGCATCCGTTGCTGGATTCCTGCTTTTGACAGTCAGTGATGGATCCTGCATCCATAGGCTTCCATTATAGCCAAAGACAGTGCAGGATTCGTCGCTGAAGGATTTTCCGACGTACACAAAAACGTTTTCATGTGCGTTGTCTCCGCCTGACGGACAGCAATTTTACGACGGAGCCAGCGGACGACGGATGAAACGGATAGCCATCCGTCACAATCCGTCGCTAATACAAGTCTATGAGAAAAAAACAGATCTAGCAGAAACATTTGCTGGATCCGTTTTTTTTTTCACAAGATGACGGATTGTGACGGAAAAAGAAAGACGAAAGTGTGAAAGAGGCCTTAACCCCTTAGTGACGGAGCCAAATTGTTAAAATCTGACCAGTGTCACTTTATGTGGTAATAACTCTGCAACGCTTCAACAAATCCCAATGATTTTGAGATTGTTTTTTCGTGGCACATTATACTTTATGATAATGGTAAATTTAGGTCAATATGTTTTGTGTTAATTTATACAAAATATCAAAAATTTGAGAAAAATGTTAAAAAATTGGCAATTTTCAAACTTTGAATGATTATCCCTTTAATCCAGATGGCCATACCACAGCAAACCATTAATAAATAACATTTCTTTAATGTCGGCTTTACATCAGCACCATTTGTAAAATGTTTTTTTTTTTTAGCATTTTAGGAGGTTTAAAAATGTAGCAGCAATTTTTCATTTTTTCAAGGAAATTTACAAAATTTATTTTTTTAGGGACCTATCCAGGTTTGAAGTGACTTTAGGGGTCTCATATATTGGGAAACCCCCAAACGTGATACCATTTTAAAAACAGCACCCCCTGACATATAAAAAACTGCGGTCAGGTAGTTTATTATCCGTTCAGGTGCTTTACAGGAATTAATGCAAAGTGGTATGACAGAAATGAAAATGAGTATTTTTACCACCTAAATGCCTCTAACTTCTGAACAGGTTACAACAGCCATCAGACTCTAAGGTCGCTATTTGGTCGTGAATTGCCATCGCAAACATCAGGACCACACAATCATGATCTGAGGGCACCAATTGGGATAAGGTGGGAGCCCCCACACTCTGTTAACCATTTATAATGATGTAGTCACTATTGACAGCAGCATCTAAGGGGTTAAACAGATTTAAACGGTGCCAACACTGATCGTGGCCGATACAGCAAGTTGTCAGCTATAGTGTACAGCCGACAGCTGCTGGATTGTCACCTGTATGGAGAGGGTATTCTCTTATATATCAGGTCAGTTAAAAGGCGTATTGGCGATCTTTAAGGGGTTAAAGGGAGCCTGTGACCCCAAAATGATAATTAAACTAATCAAAGTTATATGGAGAACTTAAAGGGGTTGTTCGGTCTTAAGATACAAGGCTGCAGTCACTCTATATGATTTTAGACTTGTGAATCCACACACTGCGCGCACTGCGTGTTGTCAGGATTCTCTGTTGCTGGCGCTGCTCACAGTAGGGAAGAAGAGAGTGCGCCTGCGCGGTCCTGTGTGTGTACTGTGCAGGCGCGAGATCTCGGTTTGCAAAGTGGATGAGGCATCTATGTCAGTCAAAGCAGGAGGACATGATTAGGAGCAGAGAGGAGGGAAACACCGCACCTATCGGACCAGACCACCCTTATTTACATACAGCGCGGGATCATATCAAATGGTATTTTTGGCGGAATACAGTGGGACTTGGGAGCACGTTTGTGGGATGCAGCATAGGAGCAGTAAAAGGTGGTTGACATTTGTTTATAGGCTCAAAAACTGGTGACAGGTTCCCTTTAAGACAGGACAACCCCTTTAAGCCTCTAGAAAAGTCATACTTGCAAAAACATAATCATTTGCTATAGTCACTTTGAAAATTTGTGGCCACAGGCTCAGTGCATCTTTACACCCATTCAATTTGCATTATGAGCAGTTCTCCTGATTCAGACTAACTGCACTCGCATGGCCAGAGAGAGTGCTGTCTGATCTCAGACCACGGCCCCACACGAGCAAACCAACTCTGACAGAGTCAGGTGCACACATGCAGTATGGGGGTGGGCATGCACGCAGTATACAGGTGGGAATGCACACAGTATGGGGGTGGGAATGCACAACAGTACGGTGGTGGGCATGCACGCAGTATACAGGTGGGCATGCACACATTATGGGGGTGGGAATGCATGCAGTATGGAAGTGGGAATGAACGCAGTACAGGGGTGGGAATACATGCAGTATGGGGGTTGGTATGCATGCAGTATGGGAGTGGGCATGCACGCAGTATGGAGGTGTGAATGCACACAGTATGGGGGTGGGAATGAACGCATTACGGGGCTGGGAATGCACACAGTACGGGAGTGGGAATGCACACAGTACGGGGGTGGGAATGCATGCAATATGGGGGGTAGGCATGCACACAGTACGGGGGTAGGCATGCACACAGTATGGAGGTGGAAATGCACATAGTACAGGGGTGGGAATGCAGGGCCGCCATCAGGGCATTACTGCCCTGACTGGAGTATGGGGCCCGATGAGCAGAGGGGGCCCGCATCGGGCCTCTTCCCTTCTGCTCATCATGCCCCACTGGCAAGCTTCTGCAAGGGAACACAGGCTCAGTTAAAAACCTCCAGCCAATCGGAGGCTGGCAGCTGACATCAGCGGGCACGTTGCCGGCGTATGCTGTCATTGTCAGTCGCCGTTGAGTCCGCGCTTGAAATGTCTGGAGGGAGCATCACTGCTGGAGCACTTTTATTTGTATTGAAAGCGGCAAGCCACAATATGTTTTGACAGCAGGATGGAGACACGGGGCAGAATGGAGACATGGGGCAGAATGGAGACACGGGGCAGAATGGAGACACGGGGCAGAATGGAGACAATGGGCAGAATGGAAACAAAGGCACAATGGAGACACTGAGCAGGATGGAGACACTGGGCAGAATGGAGACACGGGGCAGAATGGAAACACGGGGCAGAATGGAGACACGGGGAAAGATGGAGACAATGGGCAGAATGGAGACACGATGCAGAATGGAGACACAGGGCAAGATGGAGAAACGGGGCAGGATGGGGGTGGTCATGCACGCAGTACAGAGGTGGACATGCACACAGTACGGGGTGGACATGCACGCAATATGGAGGTGGATATGCACTCAGTATGGAGGTGGACATGCACGCAGTACAGAGCTGAACGTGCACGCAGTACGCGGGTGGACATGCATGCAGTACAGGGGTTGACATGCACGCAGCACGGGGGTGGACATGCATTAAGTACGGGGTGGACATGCATGCAGTATGGAGGTGGACATGCACGCAGTGCGGGGTGGACATGCACACAGTACAGAAGTGGACATGCACTCAGTATGGAGGTGGACATGCATGCAGTACGTGGTTGGACATGCATGCAGTACGGGGGTGGACATGCACGCAGTATGGGGATGGACATGCACGCAGTACGGGGTGGACATGCATGCAGTATGGGGTGGATATGCACGCAGAATGGGGTGGACATGCATGTTGTACGGGGGTGGACATGCATGCAGTACTGGGGTGGACATGCATGCAGTACGGGGGTGGACATGCATGCAGTACGGGGGTGGACATGCATGCAGTAAGGGGGTGGACATGCATGCAGTCCGGAGGTGGACATGTGTTGTGAGTTCTGTTTTTGGGCTCCCTCTGGTGGTTACTGATGGTACTGGGTGACTTGTCTTTCCTGGGTCTCTGGGTTCCACCTGTTCCATCAGGATATGGGAGTTTCCTATTTAACCTGGCTTTGCTGGCATTTCCTCGCCGGTTATCAATGTATCCAGTGTGTCTTGTTACCTCTGCTCCCTGCTCCTAGAACCTTCTGGTCAAGCTAAGTTTGGATTTTCCTGTTTTGGTGTTTTGCTTTATTTGGTTTTTAGTCCAGCCTGCAGATATTTGTTTCTTTGCTGCTGGTTGCTCTAGTGGGCTGAAATTGCTCCTCATGTACCATGAGTTGGCACATGAGTTCAAGTAATTTCAGGATGGTTTTTTGAAGGGTTTTTCGCTGACCGCGCAGATCACTTTTGTATCCTCTGCTATCTAGCTTTAGCGGGCCTCATTTTGCTGAAACTGTTTTCATACTGCGTATGTGCTTTCCTCTCATTTCACCGTCATTATATGTGGGGGGCTGCTATTTCTGTGGGGTGTTTCTCTGGAGGCAAGAGAGGTCTGTGTTTCTTCTAATAGGGGAAGTTAGATCTTCGGCTGGAGAGAGACGTCTAGGATCATCGTAGGCACGTTCCCCGGCTACTTTTATTTGTGTGTTAGGTTCAGGGTCGCGGTCAGCTCAGGTTCCATCGCCCTAGAGCTTGTTTGTATCTGTGCTTGTCCTTTAGTGATCCCCTGCCATTGGGATCATGACAGTATAACCGGCCCACAAAGTGTTAATTGTATTGGCTGAAGTAGGAGGATAAGTAGTCTGAGGAAGTTTTTTTTTTTTTTTTCTCTCTTTCCCTCAGAGTTTGCTGCCTAGCCTTATTGCAGAGTGGCTACTTCCTCCTCCTCTTAATCTTTGAATGGCTCTGATCCCAGCTGTTTATCATGGACGTCCAGAGTTTGGCTTCCAGCCTGAATAATCTTGCCGCTAAGGTTCAAAATATACAGGATTTTGTTGTACATGCTCCTATGTCTGAACCTAGAATTCCTGTCCCAGAGTTTTTTTCTGGAGATAGATCTCGTTTTCTGAATTTTAGGAACAATTGCAAGTTGTTTCTTTCTTTGAAATCTCGCTCCTCTGGAGACCCTGCTCAGCAAGTCAAGATTATTATATCTTTCCTGCGGGGTGACCCTCAGGATTGGGCATTTGCATTGGCACCAGGGGACCCTGCGTTGCTTAATGCGGATGCGTTTTTTCTGGCATTGGGTTTGCTCTATGAGGAACCTAACCAAGAGATTCAGGCTGAAAAAGCTTTGTTGGCCCTCTCTCAGGGGCAAGATGAAGCAGAAATTTATTGTCAAAAATTTCGGAAGTGGTCGGTGCTTACTCAGTGGAATAAGTGCGCCCTGACTGCAAAGTTCAGAGATGGCCTTTCTGAGGCCATTAAAGATGTTATGGTGGGGTTCCCTGCGCCTACTGGCCTGAATGAGTCTATGACTATGGCTATTCAGATTGATCGGCGTTTACGGGAGCGCAAACCTGTGCATCATTTGGCGGTGTCGTCTGAACCGTCACCTGAGATAATGCAATGTGATAGAATTCAGTCCAGAAGTGAACGGCAAAATTATAGGCGGAAAAAAAGGTTGTGCTTTTATTGTGGTGATTCAGCTCATGTTATATCAGCATGCTCTAAACGCACAAAAAAGGTTGATAAGTCTGTTGCCATTAGTACTTTACAGTCTAAGTTCATTCTGTCTGTGACTCTGATTTGTTCATTATCATCCATTTCCGTCGATGCCTATGTGGATTCAGGCGCTGCCCTGAGTCTTATGGATTGGTCATTTGCCAATCGCTGTGGGTTTAGTCTGGAGCCTCTGGAAGTCCCTATTCCTTTGAAGGGAATTGACTCTACACCTTTGGCTATGAATAAACCTCAGTACTGGACACAAGTGACCATGCGTATGACTCCCGTTCATCAGGAGGTGATTCGCTTCCTGGTACTGTATAATTTGCATGATGTCCTAGTGCTTGGTCTGCCATGGTTACAAACTCATAATCCAGTCCTTGACTGGAAATCAATGTCTGTGTTAAGCTGGGGTTGTCAGGGGGTTCATGATGATGCACCTCCGATTTTTATCGCTTCATCTACTCCTTCTGAGATTCCTGTGTTTTTGTCTGACTATCGGGATGTTTTTGAGGAGCCTAAGCTCAGTTCGCTTCCTCCTCATAGGGATTGCGATTGTGCTATAAATTTAATTCCAGGCAGTAAATTTCCTAAAGGTCGTTTGTTCAATCTGTCAGTGCCAGAGCATACTGCTATGCGGGATTATGTTAAGGAGTCCTTGGAAAAGGGACATATCCGTCCATCTTTGTCCCCTTTGGGAGCAGGTTTTTTTTTCGTGGCCAAAAAAGATGGTTCCTTGAGGCCTTGTATAGATTATCGTCTTTTGAATAAGATTACCGTAAAATATCAGTATCCTTTGCCATTGTTGACTGATTTGTTTGCTCGCATTAAGGGGGCTAAATGGTTCACTAAGATTGATCTTCGGGGTGCGTATAATCTTATACGAATAAAGCAAGGTGATGAGTGGAAAACCGCATTTAATACGCCTGAGGGCCATTTTGAGTATTTGGTAATGCCTTTTGGACTTTCTAATGCTCCTTCAGTCTTCCAGTCCTTTATTCACGATATTTTCCGTGAATATCTGGATAAATTTATGATTGTGTATTTGGATGATATTTTGGTTTTTTCTGATGACCGGGAGTCTCATGTTCAGCAGGTCAGGAAGGTGTTTCAGGTCCTGCGGGCCAATTCCTTGTTTGTAAAAGGCTCAAAGTGTCTCTTTGGAGTCCAGAAGATTTCAATCCTTGGGGTATATTTTTTCCCCTTCTACTATTGAGATGGATCCCGTCAAGGTTCAGGCTATTTGTGACTGGACGCAGCCTACATCTCTTAAGAGTCTACAGAAGTTCTTGGGCTTTGCTAATTTCTATCGTCGTTTTATAACTAATTTTTCTAGTGTTGTTAAGCCTTTGACGGATTTGACTAAGAAGGGTGCTGATGTTGCTAATTGGTCTCCTGCGGCTGTGGAGGCCTTTCAGGAACTTAAGCGCCGGTTTTCTTCTGCTCCTGTGTTGCGTCAGCCAGATGTTTCGCTCCCTTTTCAGGTTGAGGTTGATGCTTCCGAGATTGGAGCGGGGGCGGTTTTGTCACAGAGAAGCTCCGATGGCTCAGTGATGAAGCCATGCGCGTTTTTTTCTAGAAAGTTTTCGCCGGCTGAGCGGAATTATGATGTTGGTAATCGGGAACTTTTGGCCATGAAGTGGGCATTTGAGGAGTGGCGTCATTGGCTAGAGGGTGCTAGACATCGTGTGGTGGTCTTGACTGATCACAAAAATTTGATTTACCTTCAGTCTGCCAGGCGTCTGAATCCTAGACAGGCGCGTTGGTCACTGTTTTTCTCTCGTTTCAATTTTGTGGTTTCATACCTGCCAGGTTCAAAGAATGTGAAGGCGGATGCTCTTTCTAGGAGTTTTGTGCCTGACTCCCTTGGAAATTCTGAGCCCTCTGGTATCCTTAGGGATGGGGTGATTTTGTCTGCTGTCTCTCCAGACTTGCGACGTGCTTTGCAGGAGTTTCAGGCGGGTAAACCTGATCGTTGTCCGCCTGAGAGACTGTTTGTTCCGGATAATTGGACCAGTAGAGTCATCTCCGAGGTCCATTCTTCTGCGTTGGCAGGTCATCCTGGAATATTTGGTACTAGAGACTTGGTGGCCAGGTCTTTTTGGTGGCCTTCCTTGTCGAGGGATGTGCGTTCTTTTGTGCAGTCTTGTGAGGTTTGTGCTCGGGCTAAGCCTTGCTGTTCTCGGGCCAGTGGATTGTTGTCACCTTTGCCTATCCCGAAGAGGCCTTGGACGCACATTTCCATGGACTTTATTTCGGATCTCCCTGTCTCTCAAAAAATGTCCGTCATCTGGGTTGTGTGTGATCGCTTTTCTAAAATGGTTCATCTGGTACCCTTGCCTAAGTTGCCTTCCTCCTCTGAGTTGGTCTCTCTGTTTTTTCAGAATGTGGTTCGTTTGCATGGGATTCCTGAGAACATCGTTTCTGACAGGGGATCCCAGTTTGTGTCTAGATTTTGGCGGACGTTCTGTGCTAAGATGGGCATTGATTTGTCCTTTTCGTCTGCATTCCATCCTCAGACGAATGGCCAGACTGAACGAACTAATCAGACCTTGGAAACTTATTTAAGGTGTTTTGTTTCTGCTGATCAGGATGACTGGGTTACCTTTTTGCCGCTGGCCGAGTTTGCCCTTAATAATCGGGCTAGTTCTGCTACCTTGGTTTCTCCTTTCTTTTGTAATTCGGGGTTTCATCCTCGTTTTTCCTCTGGTCAGGTGGAACCTTCTGATTGTCCTGGAGTGGACATGGTGGTGGATAGGTTGCATCGGATTTGGAGTCATGTGGTGGACAATTTGAAGTTGTCCCAGGAGAAGGCTCAGCAGTTTGCTAATCGCCGTCGCCGCGTGGGTCCTCGACTTCTTGTTGGGGACTTGGTGTGGTTGTCTTCTCGTTTTGTTCCTATGAAGGTCTCTTCTCCTAAGTTCAAGCCTCGGTTCATCGGTCCCTATAGGATCTTGGAAATTCTTAACCCTGTGTCGTTTCGTTTGGATCTCCCGGCATCGTTTGCTATTCATAATGTGTTCCATCGGTCGTTGTTGCGGAGGTATGAGGTACCTGTTGTTCCTTCGCTTGAGCCTCCTGCTCCAGTGCTGGTGGAGGGAGAATTGGAGTATGTTGTGGAGAAGATCTTGGATTCTCGTGTTTCCAGACGGAAACGCCAGTATTTGGTCAAGTGGAAGGGTTATGGTCAGGAGGATAATTCTTGGGTGGTTGCCTCGGATGTTCATGCTGATGATTTGGTTCGCGATTTTCATAGGGCTCATCCTGGTCGCCCTGGTGGTTCTCGTGAGGGTTCGGTGACCCCTCCTCAAGGGGGGGGTACTGTTGTGAGTTCTGTTTTTGGGCTCCCTCTGGTGGTTACTGATGGTACTGGGTGACTTGTCTTTCCTGGGTCTCTGGGTTCCACCTGTTCCATCAGGATATGGGAGTTTCCTATTTAACCTGGCTTTGCTGGCATTTCCTCGCCGGTTATCAATGTATCCAGTGTGTCTTGTTACCTCTGCTCCCTGCTCCTAGAACCTTCTGGTCAAGCTAAGTTTGGATTTTCCTGTTTTGGTGTTTTGCTTTATTTGGTTTTTAGTCCAGCCTGCAGATATTTGTTTCTTTGCTGCTGGTTGCTCTAGTGGGCTGAAATTGCTCCTCATGTACCATGAGTTGGCACATGAGTTCAAGTAATTTCAGGATGGTTTTTTGAAGGGTTTTTCGCTGACCGCGCAGATCACTTTTGTATCCTCTGCTATCTAGCTTTAGCGGGCCTCATTTTGCTGAAACTGTTTTCATACTGCGTATGTGCTTTCCTCTCATTTCACCGTCATTATATGTGGGGGGCTGCTATTTCTGTGGGGTGTTTCTCTGGAGGCAAGAGAGGTCTGTGTTTCTTCTAATAGGGGAAGTTAGATCTTCGGCTGGAGCGAGACGTCTAGGATCATCGTAGGCACGTTCCCCGGCTACTTTTATTTGTGTGTTAGGTTCAGGGTCGCGGTCAGCTCAGGTTCCATCGCCCTAGAGCTTGTTTGTATCTGTGCTTGTCCTTTAGTGATCCCCTGCCATTGGGATCATGACAGACATGCTTGCAGTATGGGGTGGACATGCATGTAGTACGGGGATGGACATGCTTGCAGTACGGGGGTGGACATGCATGCAGTAAGGGGGTGGACATGCATGCAGTCCGGAGGTGGACATGCTTGCAGTATGGGGTGGACATGCATGCAGTACGGGGGGGGGACATGCATGCAGTACGGGGAGTGGACATGCACGCAGTATGGGGATGGACATGCATGCAGTATGGGGTGGACATGCATGCAGTACAGGGTGGATATGCACGCAGAATGGGGTGGACATGCATGCTGTACGGGGGTGGACATGCATGCAGTACGGGGGTGGACATGCATGCTGTACGGGGGTGGACATGCATGCAGTACGGGGGTGGACATGCATGCAGTACGGGGGTGGACATGCATGCAGTACGGGGGTAGACATGCATGCAGTACGGGGGTAGACATGCATGCAGTACGGAGGTGGACATGCTTGCAGTATGGGGTGGACATGCATGCAGTACGGGGGTGGACATGCATGCAGTACGGGGGTGGACATGCATGCAGTAAGGGGGTGGACATGCATGCAGTCCGGAGGTGGACATGCATGCAGTACGGGGTGGATACGCACGCAGAATGGGGTGGACATGCATGTAGTACAGGGATGGACATGCTTGCAGTACGGGGGTGGACATGCATGCAGTGTGGAGGTGGACATGCTTGCAGTATGGGGGGTGGACATGCACGCAGTACAGGGGTGGACATGCATGCAGTACGGGGAGTGGACATGCACGCAGTATGGGGATGGACATGCATGCAGTATGGGGTGGACATGCATGCAGTACAGGGTGGATATGCACGCAGAATGGGGTGGACATGCATGCTGTACGGGGGTGGACATGCATGCAGTACGGGGGTGGACATGCATGCAGTACGGGGGTGGACATGCATGCAGTACGGGGGTAGACATGCATGCAGTACGGGGGTGGACATGCATGCAGTACGGAGGTGGACATGCATGCAGTATGGAGGTGGACATGCTTGCAGTATGGGGTGGACATGCATGCAGTACGGGGGTGGACTTGCATGCAGTCCGGAGGTGGACATGCATGCAGTACGGGGTGGATACGCACGCAGAATGGGGTGGACATGCATGTAGTACGGGGATGGACATGCTTGCAGTACGGGGGTGGACATGCATGCAGTGTGGAGGTGGACATGCTTGCAGTATGGGGTGGACATGCATGCAGTACGGGGGTGGACATGCCCGTAGTATGGGGGTGGACATGCACACAGCACTGGAGGTGGCCTCTATTGTTGGTAAAATATTTGAAGGGTTTCTGAGGGATGCTATTCTGGATTATCTCGATGAGAGTAACTGTTTAACTCCATATCAGCATGGGTTTATGAGAAATCGCTCCTGTCAAACCAATCTAATCAGTTTTTATGAAGAGGTAAGCTATAGGCTGGACCACGGTGAGTCATTGGACGTGGTATATCTCGATTTTTCCAAAGCGTTTGATACCGTGCCAAACAAGAGGTTGGCACACAAATTGAGAATGCTGGGTCTGTGGGGAAATGTGTCTAAATGGGTAAGTAACTTGCTAAGGCTACTTTCACACATCAGTTTTTTACCGTTAGGCACAATCCGGCGAATTGTGCAAAAACGGATCCGGCAAAAATTCTGAAAAACTGATGCGACGGATCTGTTTTTGTGTTTTATTCTGAGGATAAAATTTGGAGAGAAAAAAAAACAACCAGAATGGAAAATGCACACGTTTCATCCGTTTATCGCCGGAACCGTCGCTGTGCATTTTTTCGCTGGACAGAAAAAACGTTCCTCTGTACGTTTTCTCCGGTCGCCGGAAAACTAATTTTGGACAGATCTGGCAAAAAACTGATGAAGCGTTAGGCCATCCGGCGCAATCTGGCGCTAATACAAGTCTATGAGAAAAAACGGATCCGGCGGAAAAACATAAGGATCCGTTTTTTCAAAATTCGCCGGATTGTGCCCCACGGAAAAAAACCTGTTATGTGAAAGTAGCCTAAGGCTACTTTCACACTTCCGTCTTTTGTCCTCCGTCGCAATCTGTCGTTATGGGCAAAAAACGGATCCTGCAAATGTGCTTGCAGGATGCGTTTTTTGCCCATAGACTTGTATTAGCAATGGATCGCGACGGATGGGCACACGTCCCATCCGTCGTGCGACGGATCTGTCGTCTTTTGGCAGACGCGACGCACAAAAAAAGTTCAATGTTACATAGTTACATAGTTACATAGTTATTAAGGTTGAAGGAAGACTATATGTCCATCTAGTTCAACCCATAGCCTAACCTAACATGCCCTAACATGTTGATCCAGAGGAAGGCAAAAAAAACCCATGTGGCAAAGAGTAAGCTCCACATTGGGGAAAAAAATTCCTTCCCGACTCCACATACGGCAATCAGACTAGTTCCCTGGATCAACGCCCTATCAAGGAATCTAGTGTATATACCCTGTAACATTATACTTTTCCAGAAAGGTATCCAGTCCCCTCTTAAATTTAAGTAATGAATCACTCATTACAACATCATACGGCAGAGAGTTCCATAGTCTCACTGCTCTTACAGTAAAGAATCCGCGTCTGTTATTATGCTTAAACCTTTTTTCCTCCAACCGCAGAGGATGCCCCCTTGTCCCTGTTTCAGGTCTATGATTAAAAAGATCATCAGAAAGGTCTTTGTACTGTCCCCTCATATATTTATACATTAAAATAAGATCACCCCTTAGTCTTCGTTTTTCCAAACTAAATAGCCCCAAGTGTAATAACCTATCTTGGTATTGCAGACCCCCCAGTCCTCTAATAACCTTGGTCGCTCTTCTCTGCACCCGCTCTAGTTCAGCTATGTCTTTCTTATACACCGGAGACCAGAACTGTGCACAGTATTCTAAGTGTGGTCGCACTAGTGACTTGTATAGAGGTAAAATTATATTCTCCTCATGAGCATCTATGCCTCTTTTAATGCATCCCATTATTTTATTTGCCTTTGTAGCAGCTGCCTGACACTGGCCACTGAATATAAGTTTGTCATCCACCCATACACCCAGGTCTTTTTCATTGACGGTTTTGCCCAGAGTTTTAGAATTAAGCACATAATTATACATCTTATTACTTCTACCCAAGTGCATGACCTTACATTTATCCCCATTAAAGCTCATTTGCCATTTATCAGCCCAAGCTTCTAGTTTACATAAATCATCCTGTAATATAAAATTGTCCTCCTCTGTATTGATTACCCTGCAGAGTTTAGTGTCATCTGCAAATATTGAAATTCTGCTCTGAATGCCCCCTACAAGGTCATTAATAAATATGTTAAAAAGAAGAGGGCTCAATACTGACCCCTGTGGTACCCCACTGCTAACCGCGACCCAGTCCGAGTGTGCTCCATTAATAACCACCCTTTGTTTCCTATCCCTGAGCCAGCTCTCAACCCACTTGCACATATTTTCCCCTATCCCCATTATTCTCATTTTATGTATCAACCTTTTGTGTGGCACCGTATCAAAAGCTTTTGAAAAGTCCATATACACTACATCCACTGGGTTCCCTTGGTCCAATCCGGAACTTACCTCTTCATAGAAACTGATCAAATTAGTCTGATATGAACGGTCCCTAGTAAACCCGTGCTGATACTGGGTCATGAGGTTATTCCTCTTCAGATACTCCAGTATAGCGTCCCTTAGAATGCCCTCCAGGATTTTACCCACAGTAGAGGTTAAGCTTACTGGCCTATAATTTCCGAGTTCAGTTATTGTTCCCTTTTTGAATATTGGCACCACATTTGCTATACGCCAGTCCTGTGGCACAAACCCTGTTATTATGGAGTCTTTAAAGATTAAAAATAATGGTCTATCAATGACTGTACTTAATTCCTGCAGTACTCGAGGGTGTATCCCATCCGGGCCCGGAGATTTGTCAATTTTAGTGATTTTTAGACGCCGCCGCACTTCCTGCTGGGTTAAGCAGGTGACATTTATTTGGGAATTTTTATCACTAGACATTTTGTCTGCCATGGGATTTTCTTGTGTAAATACTGATGAAAAAAAGTCATTTAGTATATGGGCTTTTTCCTCATCCTCATCCACCATCTCACCCAGACTCAACACTATCATTTTTTAGTTTCTTACTATTTATGTAGTTAAAGAATATTTTAGGATTATTTTTACTCTCTCTGGCAATGAGTCTCTCTGTCTCAATCTTTGCTGCCTTGATTTGCTTTTTACAGAATTTATTTAATTTTCTGTATTTATTTAATGCCTCCTCACTACCTACTTCCTTTAATTCTCTAAATGCTTTCTTTTTGTCACTTATTGCGCCCCTTACAGCTCTATTTAGCCATATTGGTTTCCTCCTATTTCTAGTATGTTTATTCCCATACGGTATATACTGTGCACAGGTCCTATCCAGGATGCTAATAAATGTCTCCCACTTTTTTGTGCGACGTGTCCTCCATTTTCGGCCGCGCATGCAGAATGGCCAGCGGATGCGTTGAAAACTGCATCTGCTGCCCACGTCTTGCAGTTATTTCACAACGTCCGTCGGTACATCGGCCCGACGCATTGCGAAGGGCCCGTACCGATGGAAGTGTGAAAGTAGCCTAAGTGATAGAAAGCAGAGGGTTGCTATAAATGGTATATTGTCTAACTGGGTCTCTGTTACCAGTGGGGTACCGCAAGGGTCGGTGTTGGGACCTTTTCTCTTCAACAAAATTATTAATGATCTGGTAGAAGATTTACACAGTAAAATATCGATATTTGCAGATGATACAAAAGTATGAAAAGCAGTCAATACAAGAGAAGATAGTATTCTGCTACAGATGCATCAGGATAAGTTGGAAACTTTGGCCGAGAGGTAGCAGATGCGCTTTAACAATGATAAATGTAAGGTTATACACATGGGAAGAAGGAATTAAAGGGAACCTGTCACCCCGAAAATCGCGGGTGAGGTAAGCCCACCGGCATCAGGCGCTTATCTACAGCATTCTGTAATGCTGTAGATAAGCCCCCGATGTTACCTGAAAGAGGAGAAAAAGACTCACCCAGGGGCGGTCCCGCTGCTGGTCCGGTCGGATGGGTGTCTCTGGTCTGCTGCAGCGCCTCCCATCTTCATTCCAAGACGTCCTCTTCTGATCTTCAGCCACGGAAAGGTCAGAGAGGCGTGGCGCTTGCGCACTGCAGTACTTTGTTCTGCCCACAACAGGACAGACAAAGTACGCCTGCGCCGGAGCCGTGGCTGAAGATCAGAAGAGGACGTCTTGGAATGAAGATGGGAGGCGCCGCAGCAGACCAGAGACGCCCATCCGACCGGACCAGCAGCGGGACCGCCCCAGGGTGAGTATAAACTAACGTCTTTTTCTCCTCTTTCAGGTAACATCGGGGGCTTATCTACAGCATTACAGAATGCTGTAGATAAGCCCCTGATGCCGATGGGCTTACCTCACCCGCGATTTTCGGGGTGATAGGTTCCCTTTAATATCACCATTACACACTGAACAGGAAACCACTGGGCAAATCTGACATGGAGAAGTGTTGTGAATTCTGTGGTCACAAGTGGTATTGCAGTCTCTGGGCGTCCTCCCTCAGGTGTTTTGGTGAGCTCGTTGGCTGCCTTGCTATTTAGCTCCACCTGAGTCTGTCTTCCTTGCTCCTTGTCAATGTTCCAGTGTTGGATCTGAGCTACTGCATCTTTCCTTGGGCCTGCTGCTCTGCTAGATAAGTGCTTCTAGTTTGTTTTCTGTTTTTTCTGTCCAGCTTGTTATTATCTTTTGCTGGAAGCTCTGAGAAGCAAAGGGGTGCACCGCCGTGCTGTTAGTTCGGCACGGTGGGTCTTTTTTGCCCCTTTGCGTGGTTTTCGTTTTAGGGTTTTTTGTAGACTGCATAGTTCTCTTTGCTATCCTCGCTCTGTCTAGAATATCGGGCCTCACTTTGCTGAATCTATTTCATTCCTACGTTTGTCTTTTCATCTTGCTAACAGTCATTATATGTGGGGGCTGCCTATTCCTTTGGGGTATTTCTCTGAGGTAAGTCAGGCTTGTATTTCTATCTTCAGGCTAGTCAGCTCCTCAGGCAGTGCCGAGTTGCATAGGTAGTGATAGGCGCAATCCACTGCTGCTTCCAGTTGTGTGAGGACAGTTCAGGTACTGCAGTCTACAGAGATTCCACGTCTCAGAGCTCGTCCTATTGTTTTGGGTTTTTGCCAGATCTCTGTATGTGCGCTGATTACTGCACGCTGTGTTGCCTGATTGCCAGCCATAACAGTACAAGGAGCCAATTCAATGATTTCCAATAGAGGGAAAAAAGAAATCCTGACATCATTTTTTTTTCTTAGCTCTGTCTTCAGTCTTTTTTTTCCCCTAGACATTAGAGTGCTTCAGGACACAGCTGTGGACATGGATATTCAGGCTCTGTGCTCCTCAATGGATAATCTCGTTGTAAATGTACAAAAGATTCAAGATACTATTGATCAGAAATCGATGCTAGAACCAAGAATTCCGATTCCTGATTTGTTTTTTGGTGACAGAACTAAGTTCCTGAGCTTCAGAAATAATTGTAAGCTATTTTTGGCCTTGAAACCTCATTCTTCTGGTAATCCTATTCAACAGGTTTTGATTATTATTTCTTTTTTGCGCGGCGACCCACAGGACTGGGCGTTTTCTCTTGCACCAGGAGATTCTGCATTGAGTAATATTGATGCATTTTTCCAGGCGCTGGGATTGCTTTACGATGAGCCTAATTCAGTGGATCAAGCTGAGAAAAATCTGCTGGCTTTATGCCAGGGTCAGGATGATGTAGAACTATATTGTCAGAAATTTAGAAAATGGTCAATACTCACTCTGTGGAATGAATCTGCACTAGCGGCTTTGTTCAGAAAGGGTCTCTCTGAAGCTCTTAAGGATGTAATGGTGGGATTTCCTATGCCTGCTGGTTTGAATGAGTCTATGTCCTTGGCCATTCAGATCGGTCGTCGCTTGCGCGAGCGTAAATCTGTGCACCATCTGGCGGTATTGTCTGAGAGTAAGCCTGAGCCTATGCAGTGCAACAGGACTATGACTAAAGTAGAACGGCACGAACACAGACGTCTGAACAGACTGTGTTTCTATTGTGGTGATTCTACTCATGCTATTTCTAATTGTCCTAAACGCACTAGGCGGTTCGATAGCTCTGCCGTTATTGGTACTGTACAGTCCAAATTCCTTTTGTCCATTACCTTAATGTGCTCTTTGTCATCATATTCTGTCATGGCGTTTGTGGATTCAGGCGCTGCCCTGAATCTGATGGATTTGGATTATGCTAAACGTTGTGGATTTTTCTTGGAGCCTTTGCGGTGTCCTATTCCGTTGAGAGGAATTGATGCTACACCTCTGGCCAAGAATAAGCCTCAGTACTGGGCCCAGCTGACCATGTGCATGGCTCCTGCACATCAGGAAGTTATTCGCTTTTTGGTACTGCATAATTTGCATGATGTGGTCGTGTTGGGGTTGCCATGGCTACAAACCCATAATCCAGTATTGGATTGGAACTCTATGTCGGTAACCAGCTGGGGTTGTCAGGGAGTACATGGTGATGTTCCATTTTTGTCTATTTCGTCATCCATTCCTTCTGACATCCCAGAGTTCTTGTCGGACTTTCAGGATGTATTTGAAGAGTCCAAGTCTGATGCCCTTCCTCCGCATAGGAATTGTGATTGTGCTATCGATTTGATTCCTGGTAGTAAATTCCCTAAGGGTCGTTTATTTAATTTGTCCGTACCTGAACACACCGCTATGCGCAGTTATGTGAAGGAGTCCCTGGAGAAGGGACATATTCGCCCATCGTCGTCACCATTGGGAGCAGGGTTCTTTTTTGTAGCCAAGAAGGATGGTTCGCTAAGACCGTGTATTGATTACCGCCTTCTTAATAAGATCACTGTTAAGTTTCAGTATCCCTTGCCATTGATTTCTGACTTGTTTGCTCGGATTAAGGGGGCTAGTTGGTTTACTAAGATTGATCTTCGTGGTGCGTATAATCTGGTGAGAATCAGGCAGGGAGATGAATGGAAAACGGCATTTAATACGCCCGAGGGTCATTTTGAGTATCTGGTGATGCCGTTCGGACTTGCCAATGCTCCATCTGTTTTTCAGTCTTTTATGCATGACATTTTTCGTGAGTATCTGGATAAATTCTTGATTGTTTACTTGGATGACATTTTGATCTTCTCAGATGATTGGGAGTCTCATGTAAAGCAAGTCAGAATGGTTTTCCAGGTACTGCGTGCTAATTCCTTGTTTGTGAAGGGATCAAAGTGTCTCTTCGGTGTGCAGAAAGTTTCATTTTTGGGGTTCATCTTTTCCCCTTCTACTATCGAGATGGATCCGGTTAAGGTTCAGGCCATCCAGGATTGGACTCAGCCGACATCTCTAAAAAGTTTGCAGAAATTCCTGGGCTTTGCTAATTTTTATCGTCGCTTCATCTGTAATTTTTCTAGCATTGCCAGACCATTGACCGATTTGACCAAGAAGGGTGCTGATTTGGTTAATTGGTCTTCTGCTGCCGTGGAAGCTTTTCAGGAGTTGAAGCGTCGTTTTTGCTGTGCCCCTGTGTTGTGTCAACCTGATGTTTCTCTTCCGTTCCAGGTCGAGGTTGATGCTTCTGAGATTGGTGCAGGGGCGGTTTTGTCACAGAGAGGTTCTGGTTGCTCAGTGTTCAAACCATGTGCTTTCTTTTCCAGGAAATTTTCTGCTGCTGAGCGTAATTATGATGTGGGCAACCGAGAGTTGCTGGCCATGAAGTGGGCATTCGAGGAGTGGCGTCATTGGCTTGAGGGTGCTAAGCATCGCGTGGTGGTTTTGACTGATCATAAGAACCTTACTTATCTTGAGTCTGCCAAGCGCTTGAATCCTAGACAGGCCCGTTGGTCGTTATTTTTTGCTCGTTTTGATTTTGTGATTTCATACCTTCCGGGCTCTAAAAATGTGAAGGCGGATGCTCTGTCTAGGAGTTTTGTGCCCGACTCTCCGGGGTTATCTGAGCCGGCGAGTATCCTCAAGGAAGGAGTCATTGTGTCTGCCATCTCCCCTGATTTGCGGAGAGTGTTGCAGAAATTTCAGGCTAATAAACCTGATCGTTGTCCGGCCGAGAAACTGTTCGTCCCTGATAGGTGGACTAGTAAAGTTATCTCTGAACTTCATTGTTCGGTGCTGGCCGGTCATCCAGGAATCTTTGGTACCAGGGAGTTGGTTGCTAGATCCTTTTGGTGGCCGTCTCTGTCGCGGGATGTGCGTGCTTTTGTGCAGTCCTGTGGAATTTGTGCTAGGGCTAAGCCCTGCTGTTCACGTGCCAGTGGGTTGCTTTTGCCCTTGCCGGTCCCGAAGAGGCCTTGGACACATATTTCGATGGATTTCATTTCTGACCTTCCCGTTTCTCAAAAGATGTCTGTCATTTGGGTGGTCTGTGATCGCTTTTCTAAAATGGTCCATCTGGTGCCCTTGGTTAAATTGCCTTCCTCCTCTGATTTGGTGCCTTTGTTCTTCCAGCATGTGGTTCGTTTGCATGGCATTCCTGAGAATATTGTTTCTGACAGAGGTTCCCAGTTTGTCTCAAGGTTCTGGCGAGCCTTTTGTGGTAGGATGGGCATTGACCTATCTTTTTCCTCGGCCTTCCATCCTCAGACTAATGGCCAGACCGAACGAACCAATCAGACCTTGGAAACATATCTGAGATGTTTTGTTTCCGCTGACCAGGATGATTGGGTGTCATTTTTGCCGTTGGCTGAGTTCGCCCTTAATAATCGGGCCAGCTCGGCTACCTTGGTCTCTCCATTTTTCTGCAATTCTGGGTTCCATCCTCGTTTCTCTTCAGGACAGGTTGAGTCTTCGGACTGTCCTGGTGTGGATTATGTGGTGGACAGGTTGCAGCAGATCTGGACTCAGGTAGTGGACAATTTGACCTTGTCCCAGGAGAAGGCTCAGCTTTTCGCTAATCGCAGACGCCGTGTGGGACCCCGACTTCGTGTTGGGGATCTGGTTTGGTTATCTTCTCGTCATATACCTATGAAGGTTTCCTCTCCTAAATTTAAACCTCGTTTTATTGGTCCGTATAGGATTTCTGAGATTCTCAATCCGGTGTCTTTTCGTCTGACCCTCCCAGACTCCTTTTCCATACATAATGTATTCCATAGGTCGTTGTTGAGGAGATACGTGGCACCTATGGTTCCATCTGTGGAGCCTCCTGCCCCTGTTTTGGTGGAGGGGGAATTGGAGTATATTGTGGAGAAGATTTTGGATTCTCGTGTCTCTAGACGGAAACTCCAGTATCTGGTCAAATGGAAGGGTTATGCTCAGGAAGATAATTCCTGGGTTTTTGCCTCTGATGTCCATGCCCCAGATCTTGTTCGTGCCTTTCATGTGGCTCATCCTGGTCGGCCTGGGGGTTCTGGTGAGGGTTCGGTGACCCCTCCTCAAGGGGGGGGTACTGTTGTGAATTCTGTGGTCACAAGTGGTATTGCAGTCTCTGGGCGTCCTCCCTCAGGTGTTTTGGTGAGCTCGTTGGCTGCCTTGCTATTTAGCTCCACCTGAGTCTGTCTTCCTTGCTCCTTGTCAATGTTCCAGTGTTGGATCTGAGCTACTGCATCTTTCCTTGGGCCTGCTGCTCTGCTAGATAAGTGCTTCTAGTTTGTTTTCTGTTTTTTCTGTCCAGCTTGTTATTATCTTTTGCTGGAAGCTCTGAGAAGCAAAGGGGTGCACCGCCGTGCTGTTAGTTCGGCACGGTGGGTCTTTTTTGCCCCTTTGCGTGGTTTTCGTTTTAGGGTTTTTTGTAGACTGCATAGTTCTCTTTGCTATCCTCGCTCTGTCTAGAATATCGGGCCTCACTTTGCTGAATCTATTTCATTCCTACGTTTGTCTTTTCATCTTGCTAACAGTCATTATATGTGGGGGCTGCCTATTCCTTTGGGGTATTTCTCTGAGGTAAGTCAGGCTTGTATTTCTATCTTCAGGCTAGTCAGCTCCTCAGGCAGTGCCGAGTTGCATAGGTAGTGATAGGCGCAATCCACTGCTGCTTCCAGTTGTGTGAGGACAGTTCAGGTACTGCAGTCTACAGAGATTCCACGTCTCAGAGCTCGTCCTATTGTTTTGGGTTTTTGCCAGATCTCTGTATGTGCGCTGATTACTGCACGCTGTGTTGCCTGATTGCCAGCCATAACAGAGAAGGACTTGGGGATCCTAGTTAATGATAAACTTACCGGGAGCAGCCAGTGTCAGGCAGCGGCTGCCAAGGCAAACAGGATCATGGGGTGGATTAAAAATGGTCTGGATACACATAATGAGAGCATTATACTGCCTCTGTACAAATCTCTGGTTAGACCGCACAGTACAGTTTTGGGCACCAGTGCTCAGGAAGGATATAATGGAACTAGAGCGAGTTCAAAGGAGGGAAACAACTTAATAAAGGGGATCAGGGAACTACAATACCCAGAGAGATTAGCAAAATTAGGATTACTTAATCTAGAAAAAAGACGACTGAGAGGCAATCTAATAACCATGTATAAGTATATAAGGGGACAATACAAATATCTCTCCGTGGATCTGTTTATACCAAGGAAGGTGACGGGCACAAGGGGGCATTCTTTGCGTCTGGAGGAGAGAAGGTTTTTCCACCAACATAGAAGAGGATTCTTTACTGTTAGAGCAGTGAGAATCTGGAATTGCTTGCCTGAGGAGGTGGTGATGGCGAACTCAGACGAGGGGTTCAAGAGAGGCCTGGATGTCTTCCTGGAGCAGAACAATATTGTATCTTACAGTTATTAGGTTCTTTAGAAGGACGTAGATCTGGGGATTTATTCTGATGGAATATAGGCTGAACTGGATGGACAAATGTCTTTTTTCGGCCTTGCTAAATAAATTTCTTTTTATAAATAAATTAATACATCCTGACACTCACTACACTAATATACCCAGAATTGTAGCGAGCGGTTTCAGAGAGGAGGGGACTGATGGCACAAGCTCTGGCCAATCGACTGCTGTCAATCAAAATCAGGGAACGGCTCAGAATGCAAATCGAGGGGCATAACATTGCACTGAGCCCTCGGCCACTCCATCAGTGCACTGAAGCCAACTCATTTGCATGGGTGAGAAATTGAATTTTCATAGTATGTATAACAATTAAATATATTTTCAAAGTGTGATTTTTACAAGGGCTAAATCCCCTGTATGATTCTTTCATTAGTATTTTGGGGGTGACAGACTCGAACAAGCTCAAAACTATAGCAACTAATAGCAGACATCTGGCCTTACACTTTAAATGAAAGGTTGGAAAAATGACGCTAGTTCAGCTTGGCAAAAATATTAAAAAACAATTGTAATCGTCATATTATTTATAAATATGTTTATGGTCTGATGTACAGGTCTGTGTGAATACATGTGGTCTCTGCATTGAATATCCACATCAATACTATACAACATGTGGATGGAGGTTCATTTCTATGAAGCTGAACTGTATCAAACTCATTAATGACATCACCACCTAAAAAATCGCAGCATTAGGTATAAAAACTTTGATTTTTTTGGAGTAGTATATTTAAAGGGGATGTACAGAATAAGAAAAACTAGCCTATTTTCTTAACCTGTAGACCAGGTGTGGCGCTGTTTTTGTAAGAAAATAGGCTAGTTTCATATAATCTGTATATCCCCTTTAAATATACTACTCCAAAAAAATCAAAGTTTTTATACCCAATGCTGCGAGTTTTCAGGCGGTGATGCCATTAATGAGTTTGATCATTTTCACTCGTGAACTCATTGCGGTTTCATGTTTTTATGACAAAAGTGTGGAAAATGGTTTCAGAGACTTAAAAAAAAACAACAACATATAATTCCAGTAAAAAGTGAGTTTCTCGAAAAAAAAAAAATAATTCATAAGTGAGATGAGTTTGGCTATACTGCAGCTTTTTCGCTAGGCTCGCGCACAGCCCGGTGCCCACCTTGAAAGGAGCAATTAAAAAGAAATATGTTCAAAGAATGACATTTATTGGTTTTTAAAAGCCACAGTGAAACACAGGGAAAAGCATGACTTTTTGGGTTAAGAAGCCCTCCATCAGCCTAATTCCTTAATTGCCACTTTCATGGTGTGCACCTGGCTCTTGCAATGTTGTTCATCTCTAAATGCAGACATGATTTTTCACTGTTAAGTCTTTCTGGGCCGTTGACATGATATATGTCTCCACTGTCAGGACGTGTTAATTTACTGTGGCTGGGGGGGAACATGGAAGACCTACAATGTTTAGATTACAGCATACCAACCAGCGGCTCCCAATTAGCCGATCTGTTTCCCTGTATCCGCGCCGCTTTATTTAATAATTGTCATGGAAAGTATCAAATCAATGTAACTCTAATTGGTGCTGCAGCAGGAAAGCGGGAGGGAGGTCTTGCAGACAAAGCAAAATAAACGATCTTAAAGGCGGGTGAAAATCATTCATTTTTGGCTTTTTGGTCATGAGTAAAGGTGGATTTACTTTATCAGATTTTGACTCTTTAAACGATCACCGCTCGGTAAATATTTACCAATTGGCGGTATTCTATTTACCTGCTTACACAGGCATATGCGCATCTGTAAAAGATCGCTCATTGCATATATACTGTCATGGTTCTCCGCCGCGAATCCTGTTTACAACGAACGATGTTCTGCCAAAAACGATGATCTTTTCTTAAAACCAAAAGATCATTTCATCCAATGGACGAGCATTTTGTTTGTTGATACTGTAATCGGCAGCCTGTTTGGCTCTTGAAAGGAACGGTCCTACAAATGGTCATTCACGGTAATCTTGCAGTATAAATGCACTTTAAGGGCAGAGACAGACTGCCGTATTTCTCGTGAGAATCACATCGCACTGCACGGGCTGGCCGGCACCTCTCCTGACCTGAGCAAGACAGCATGATGGATTACTATGCAGCTGTCAAGCTCAGATCAGGAGAGCCGACAGCCAGAGGTCTACAATGGGATTCTCGCACAAGAAATACGGCAGTCTGTCTCTGTCTCTGCCCTAAGGCCGGTTTCACACGTCAGTGGCTCCGATATGTGTGGTGACAGTTTCCTCACGTACCAGAGACACTGACTCACGCAGACACATTAAAATCAATGTGTCTCTGCACATGTCAGTGCAGTGCCCCAGAGATCTGGTCGTTGCAGTATGACACTCTGCCACTAAGGGGAGTGATGGTACATCTGATGGCACTGAAGGAATTCCACTGACCAGGTATCACCAGCACACATTACACTTCACACTCCGGCCACTAGGGGGAGAAAAAGGCTTTATTTATTGGGCCACTCCTCACACTGGTAAAACTAGGGGTTGGATAGGAAGTTAGTCAGAAGCTGACTGGGTTGGATTCCGGCAACATCCCGTGGCAGGGGGTGTTGCAGGGAGAAGACACAGGGGGGTCCCTGTCAAGCGTGGGAACCTGGTAGGTGCCTAGTGAACAGAGCAGAACGTAACGGAACCGTGCCTGCACACCCCGCGGCGGTATCCAAGAGAGAGACACGAAGGGAAGGATATTGTGGAACAGTGAGAAACGAGATCAAGCACAAAGGAGAATCAGTAGGAGTCATGCCTTGAGACCGAGGCAACATCCTACTGAGGCGCGTAGCCGGTGGCTGGAACACCGCGGGAGTAACTGACTCTAGGCCTTACTTCGAACTCCGCAGGACAGTTAATTATAGGTTGGCTGTCTACCTTAAATTTCCTACAAAGACATAGGGGGCAACACGTGGAGAGGGGCGTCTCTAGGGTCCCAGAAGAGCTCTGAGCCTTCCCGTCATATGGGTGCGTCCTAGCCATAACATACTGGGGGACGAGAAACTAGTAACATCTGGAACAAGCGAGAGAGAATTAGAAAGAACGAACGAATGAGAACAGCAGTTGTGAGGACTATTCCGAATGCTCAGCAGGGTAGCACTACAACACACAGGCGCTAGAGGTAGGCACTGATTTCCACCTGCAAAGGGAACTCTGGATGTGCCTATCGGACCGGCCGGTCTCAGATAGCCCTGTTAAGCATGCTCTGGATTGCGGATCCTGAAGTCTTCAGTAAAGAGGTAAAGAGACTGCAACCTTGTGTCCTCGTTATTGACTGCACCTCACACCATCACCATCCGCCTTACTGGGAAGCCCTGGGGACATACTTCACCTGTGGGAAGGTATACCATCCAGCTGCCATTCCATCACCACAGCAGACCCCACAGCAGCATCAGTCACCCAGACCGAACACCACAGGTGGCGTCACGAATCCCTGATAGACTGTACCACCTTTATTGGACGCCCCTTAGCAGGGTCGCGGACCAGGTCTAGCCACCGTGACAGCCTCAGAACCGAACCAGAGAGGCCCGGTACCGAGAACTCGTGGCCCTGTGTCTGGGGGCGCTCCATCAGCGTGTTTTCACGGACCGTGTGTCCGTTTGGAAAACACGGAGACATGTCAGTGTTCGTGGGAGCGCATGTATTACACGGATCCATTAAAGTCAATGGGTCCGTGTAAAACCCATACCGCACACGGATGTTGTCCGTGTGCAGTCCGTGTGCCGTGCAGGAGACAGCGCTACAGTAAGCGCTGTCCCCCCAGCGTGGTGCTGAAGCCGCTATTCATTTCTTCTCTCCAGCATCGTTCGCTGGAGAGAAGATATGAAAAATCTTCTTTTTTTTTTTGGGTGTTTAAAATAAAGATCCTTGTCCCCAACTCCCTCCCACCCCCTGTGCGCCACATCCCCCCCCCCCCCCCCCCGCTGTTAATAAAATACTTACCAGGCTCCCTCGATGGCGCTGCTTCCTGTCCTCGCCGCAGCTTCTCCTGTATGAGCGGTCACGTGGTGCCGCCCATTACAGTGATGAATATGCGGCTCCACCCCTATGGGGGGCAGGACTGGTCACTGGTCAGTGCATGAATTAAATTGTATCATTCATTTTTTCTCCCTCCTGTGTTCGGGTCTCCCCAGAACTCAAATTCACATCACTCTATTCACAAGCTGTTGCTCTATCTAGGAGCAACAGCTCACAACAATGTGGAGAATTTAGTAATCTTGACCTACATTAACCCCTTAATGACCGGAGCTTTTTTTGGTTTTGCGTTTTCGTTTTTCGCTCCCCTCCTTCCCAGAGCCATAACTTTTTAATTTTTCCTTCAACACGGCCATGTGAGGGTTTGCTTTTTGCAGGACGAGTTGTACTTTTGAACGACATCATTGGTTTTACCATGTCGTGTACTAGAAAACGGGAAAAAAAAAATTCCAAGTGCAGTGAAATTGCAAAAAAAAGTGCAATCCCACACTTGTTTTTTGCTTGGCTTTTTTGCTAGGTTCACTAAATGCTAAAACTAACCTGCCATTGTGATTCTCCAGGTCATTATGAGTTCATAGACACTAAACATATCTAAGGTTATTTTTTATCTAAGTGGTAAAAAAAATTCCAAACTTTGCATAAAAAAAAATAAAAAATAAAAAATTGACCAATATTCCGAGACCCGTAGGGTCTCCATTTTTCGTGATCTGGGGTTAGGTGAGGGTTTATTTTTTGCGTGCTGAGATGTCTTTTTTAATGATAGCATTTTGGTGCAGATACGTTCTTTTGAACGCTCGTTATTGCATTTTAATGCAATGTTGCGGCGACCAAAAAAAATGTAATTCTGGCGTTTTGATTTTTTTCTTGCTACGCCGTTTAGCGACAGGTTAATCCTTTTTTTATTGATAGATCGGGCGATTCCGAACGTGGCGATACCAAATATGTGTATGTTTGATTTTATTTTTATTGTTTTATTTTGAATGGGGCGAAAAGGGGGTGATTTGAACTTTTATTTTTTTCATATTTTTTAAAACATTTTTTTTAACTTTTACTCCATGGGAGGCTAGAAGCTGGCATAGCCTGATCGGCTCTGCTACATAAGAGCGATGCTCAGATCGCTCCTATGTAGCTGAACTACAGCATTCTGACATCAACAACCATAGAGGGGTCAGCGGTGTGCGCATTTCCGGCCTGATGGCTGGAAGCGCTTGTTAAATGCCGCTGTCAGAGTTTGACAGCGGCATTTAACTAGTTAATAGGCGCGGCAGATCGTGATTCCACCTGTGTCTATTGCGGGCACATGTCAGCTGTTCAAAACAGCTGACATCTCCCGGCTTTGATGTGGGCTCACCGCTGAAGCCCGCATCAAAGCCGGGGTTCTGCCATAGGACGTACTATCCCGTCTGAGGTCAGAAAGCGGTTAAAATCAGTGAACACAGAAGCTCATAGAAATACATTGGATATATAACAATGTGTTTCCATGGTCCTTGTATTCTGAGGTGAATCAAAATATTTTTGTGTTCCTATAAAAGTACTAAAAATAATAAGCAAACAAAACTGTAACTTTTTTAGTGTGTGTCTCCCCAGATCTCGATCCCACAACCTTAACATTACAGGCAGGAACTTAAGTTACTGAGCCACAAGCTCTAATAAGGTAGTTGGGAAAATGTTGTGTACTTGATCTGTACTGCAGGCTCTTACTCCACAGGCAGATTATACTTATAGAAATACACTGCTATGTACAATGTATGTATTTGTATTCTATAGGGAGTATAAGAGATTTTTCATCCTATAAAAGAACTTTAAAATAATAATGAAAAACACTTGATAATGAAAAAAGTCATTTTAATACATTTGTCATGTTACAAATCAGCAAACTAACATTGCTTTGAGCAGGGGGTTGGACCAGATGACCCAGGAGGTCCCTTCCAACTCTACCATTCTATGATCCTATGATTCTATGAACATAGATATATTTGGTGACCATGTAATCATAACGACCCACACTACACAGTGATAAAGTTATTTACGGGGATCAGTAAATGACATAAAAAATGACGTGATTGATGTTTTTTTCTGTGATAAACCCATAAAAAATGTGAACAAATCTGTAATGCTGAGGCCGTGTTCACACAAAGCATAAATGCTGCATTCTTTCTACTGCTTTTCTTTTCTACAAGTGTCAGCACCACAGGACACAATAACAATCTTCTTTGATTATTGAGTGTTTGCTGCGTTTCTTTTATGTGTTTATGTGCTGATTTGATGGTTTTGGGGACGATATGAAGCAGAGGTTTTAACGCTTTTTAAATAGTACAGAAAAGCTTTGATTCAGATGAAGCCTATAGAAAAAAAATGCAGCAAAACCGCAGAGTTCAGCAGCGTCTTCAGACCAGAGGGGGCGAAGATTTCATGGAATCATGTCCCCCTTTCTTGGACATTTAGGCCGCGTTCACATATAGGGTAAGTACTGCATATTTTCTGCTGCTTTTTTGCACAAAAATACTGTTGTATAACTAGTTAACTACCCAAGCAAAGTGGATGTGATTTCTTGAAATCTGCGCCCGCTGTGCGCACAAGGATGGTGCTAAACTGTGCGTTTTTAGTGCTTTCTTTCTCTCTTGTCCTCTATGTGGAGCCTAAAAAAACACATGGAAAAAACGGCAGTTACTTTTTTAAGTGCAGAATCAAAGCTTTTCTGTACTAAAAAACTCATTAAAAACGTGGCTTGACATCTGCACCAAAAACGCATCAAATAAGGGGGAGAAGATTGTTATTGTGTAGTTTGGTGCGGATCCTGCAGAAAACAAAAAACACAGTATTTGGAAGGTTAGAGATTCCTGGCCTCCCGTCCAGTTGCCAAGTAGCACGGATGAGAACGCTGGACAGAGACCCGGGAATCCATCAGCTCAACTGTCCTGGATACAGCGGGCGTCTGTTGAATTTCCTTCACTGCCACCGCCCCTCTGACATCTCCCCCTGCCAGGGTAGAAAGAAATGGTAAATGGGCGTGTATTTGGGTGTGGCCAGAGGTGTGGCCAAAATTTGCTATATCATCTGTCCCTTTTTCTGTTCTTATAAAGTTGGGAGGTATGCATTTTATTACTATTTTTGCTATTACTATACTGAAACCCCAAAGACTATTCTCGTTTCCCATTGACAATAAAATGAGTTGTTCACTTATATATTTCATTTTAAGACCACCATGGGCCCATTTTTGAAAAAAATTATACCTATGAAACCCCCGAGCTGTTCAGTACTACTGTCAGTGCTCCTGGTTTCCTATTTGGCAGGATGCATCAGATGACAACTGCAGCCAATCAGAGTGCTAATATACCGTTTCTACAAACTTGGAAGGAACATTACAACTGAATGACTGCAGTAGTCACATGACGCTCCAAGGGCAAAATAGGAGGAAAACTGAAGAAGTGCCTATTGACACCTATGAACGAGTGTTACCTTACACCGCCTGTAATGGGTAAATGGGCTGTTCCCATCACTCAATCTCAGTGCTGTCACCTTGTATTATCTGCCTCCAGAATTATATAGTGATGTTATAATACAGTGTAATCAGTGTAATCCCAACCAGCAGCTTTAAAGGGAACCTGTCACCCCCAAAATCGATGATGAGCTAAGCCCACCAGCATCAGGGGCTTATCTACAGCATTCTGGAATGCTGTAGATAAGCCCCCGATGTAACCTGAAAGATGAGAAAAAGCGGTTAGATTATACTCACCCAGGGGCGGTCCCGCTGCGGTACGGGGCCTCCCATCTTCATAGGATGACGTCCTCTTCTTGTCTTCACGCTGAGGCTGCGGCGCAGGCGTACTTTGTCTGCCCTGTTGAGGACAGAGCAAAGTACTGCAGTGTGCATGTGCCAGGCCTCTCTGACCTTTCCCGGCACCTGGGCACTGCAGGACTTTGCTCTGCCCTCAACAGGGCAAACAAAGTATGCCTTCGCAGGAGCCGCGGCGTGAATGCAAGAAGAGGATGTCATCGTAAGAAGATGTGAGGCCCCGGACCGGACCGCGACACCCATCGAACCAGACCATAGAGGGACCGCCCCTGGGTGAGTATAATCTACCCCCTTTTTCTTATCTTTCAGGATACATCGGGGGCTTATCTACAGCATTCCAGAATGCTGTAGATAAGCCCCTGATGCTGGTGGGCTTAGCTCATCGTCGATTTTGAGGGTGACAGGTTCCCTTTAATCAAGTCTTGTAAGAAAAATCATTTCCCTATGTAGATTATTATGCATGCAATAATGGCAGCCTAGAATACTAGGGTTCCTTGTGAAGAGAGATGCAATGGGAGGTGATCACGTGTACGGATGCTCCAATGATGGCAAACACTGTAAAAATGTTGAAAAGTTGTAGAAAAATGGGATGGGGAATAAGGACCTCCTGTTGCAAGTGGTTAGCAGTGTAGTGATGTCAAGAAATTACTGAAAATGACTTGATTTTTTTCCCACGCTATGATTTGTCCTGTATTTTCATAACTGTTAAAGGAAGTCTGTCACCCCAATTTACACTTCATACTAACCACATTGATTTGTATTGTTGCCCCCCTAAAAAGCTTTCTTTTAGCTGTTTCTCCATCTGTTTCTCCATTGCCCCCCAAAAAATACTTTACGGCAATATGCAAATTAATTAGAGCATTCAGTTCCTCCTTGGCAAAGGTTAAGCACCTTGGTGGACCCACTTATTTAGCATGCCAGTGTAACACCCCAGGTAACCGGTTGTTACAGTGGCATTGCTTTCCTCACAGGGAGAGTGATGTCATCCTTGGAAGTGAGGATGGATCCCTTTAACAGGTATTCAGCACATACAACACCGTTGTGACTCTAGGCCAGAAGGCGGAGCTCTACACCCGACTTCAGGGGAGCTGCTCTCTCTGGTCGGGAGGAGTCAGTTGCTACGCAGTTGGAGAGAGACAGTTGGTGACAGGAGAACAAGAAGTGAGGAAGGAAAGTTGGGGCTGTGAAGACGAGTGATTCTGCAGCTCCTGGGAAGGAAAAAGAGAGCAGAGCAACTTGTAAATAGACTAAAAGGACGAAGGAGCAAAGTGAAGAGCTGAAGAGAGAAGTTGTGACTGAACTTCCTCCATGCTGAGCGCAGATACCAGTAGCCGGAAGACAGAGGATGTGTAGGTACAGTCATGGCCAAAAGTATTGACACCCCTGCAATTCTGTCAGATAATACTCATTTTCTTCCTGAAAATGATTGCAAACACAAATTCTTTGGTATTATTATCTTCATTTAATTTGTCTTAAATGAAAAAACACAAAAGAGAATGAAGCAAAAAGCAAAACATTGATCATTTCACACAAAACTCCAAAAATGGGCCAGACAAAAGTATTGGCACCCTCAGCCTAATACTTGGTTGCACAACCTTTAGCCAAAATAACTGCGACCAACCGCTTCCGGTAACCATCAATGAGTTTGTTACAATGCTCTGCTGGAATTTTAGACCATTCTTCTTTGGCAAACTGCTGCAGGTCCCTGATATTTGAAGGGTGCCTTCTCCAAACTGCCATTTTTAGATCTCTCCACAGGTGTTCTATGGGATTCAGGTCTGGACTCATTGCTGGCCACCTTAGAAGTCTCCAGTGCTTTCTCTCAAACCATTTTGAAGTGCTTTTTGAAGTGTGTTTTGGGTCATTGTCCTGCTGGAAGACCCATGACCTCTGAGGGAATCCCAGCTTTCTCACACTGGGCCCTACATTATGCTGCAAAATTTGTTGATCGTCTTCAGACTTCATAATGCCATGCACACGGTCAAGCAGTCCAGTGCCAGAGGCAGCAAAGCAACCCCAAAACATCAGGGAACCTCCGCCATGTTTGACTGTAGGGACCGTATTCTTTTCTTTGAATGCCTCTTTTTTTCTCCTGTAAACTCTATGTTGATGCCTTTGCCCAAAAAGCTCTACTTTTGTCTCATCTGACCAGAGAACATTCTTCCAAAACGTTTTAGGCTTTTTCAGGTAAGTTTTGGCAAATTCCAGCCTGGCTTTTTTATGTCTCGGGGTAAGAAGTGGGGTCTTCCTGGGTCTATTACCATACAGTCCCTTTTCATTTCAATCATTTCGCCGATGGATAGTACGGGTTGACACTGCTGTACCTTCGGACTGCAGGGCAGCTTGAACTTGTTTGGATGTTAGTCGAGGTTCTTTATCCAACATCCGCACAATCTTGCGTTGAAATCTCTTGTCAATTTTTCTTTTCCGTCCACATCTAGGGAGATTAGCCACAGTGCCATGGGCTTTAAACTTCTTGATGACACTGCTCACGGTAGACACAGGAACATTCAGGTCTTTGGATGGACTTGTAGCCTTGAGATTGCTCATGCTTCCTCACAATTTGGTTTCTCAAGTCCTCAGACAGTTCTTTGGTCTTCTTTCTTTACTCCATGCTCAATGTGGTACACACAAAGACACAGGACAGAGGTTGAGTCAACTTTAATCCATGTCAACTGGCTGCAAGTGTGATTTAGTTATTGCCAACACCTGTTAGGTGCCACAGGTAAGTTACAGGTGCTGTTAATTACACAAATTAGAGAAGCATCACATGATTTTTCGAACAGTGCCAATACTTTTGTCCACCCCCTTTTTTATGTTTGGTGTGGAATTATATTCAATTTGACTTTAGGACAATTCTTTTTGTGTTTTTTTCATTTAAGACAAATTAAATGAAGATAATAATACCAAAGAATTTGTGATTGCAATCATTTTCAGGAAGAAACTGAGTATTATCTGACAGAATTGCGGGGGTGTCAATACTTTTGGCCATGACTGTAACTTCATGCCCCACAGCAGAAACTGGCGGACAGCTGATTTCAAATTACCTGTCCACCATTAAGGCCAGCGTCACACTCAGCATATGCAAATACGGTCCGTATATTACGGCCTTAATACGCTGAAAAGTCCCGAAAATAGTGGTCCGCAGCTCCTCCGTAGGCAGGGTGTGTCACCGTTTTTTGCGCATGGCATCCTCCGTATGTAATCCGTATGGCAGCCGTACTGCGTGTTTTTATCGCAGGCTTGCAAAACCAACATACGGCTATACAAGGGATCCATGTGTAAAAAAAAAAAACATATATACTGTTATATATATATATATATATGTCAGGGAGACACATATATGTATATATATTCTTACTTCATACAGCCGCGATATAGCAGAAAGCTGGTAATTCAATTACCGGCTTTTGCTTTCTCCTTCCTAAACCCGACATGATATGAGACCTGGTTTACATACAGTAAACCATCTCATATCACCATTTTTTTTGCATATTCCACACTACTAATGTTAGTAGTGTGTATCTGCAAAATTTGGCCGTTCTAGCTCTTAAAATAAAGGGTTAAATGGCGGAAAAAATTGGCGTGGGCTCCCGCGCAATTTTCTCCGCCAGAGTAGTAAAGCCAGTGACTGAGGGCAGATATTAATAGCCTGGAGAGGGTCCATGGTTATTGCCCCCCCCCCCCCTTCCTGGCTAAAAACATCTGCCCCCAGCCACCCCAGAAAAGGCACATCTGGAAGATGCATCTATTCTGGCACTTGGCCACTCTCTTCCCATTCCCGTGTAGCGGTGGGATATGGGGTAATGAAGGGTTAATGCCACCTTGCTATTGTAAGGTGACATTAAGCCTAATTAATAATGGAGATGTGTCAATTATGACACCTATCCATTATTAATCCAATTGAATGAAAGGGTTAAAAAAACACACACACATTATTAAAAATTATTTTAATGAAATAAAAACAAAGGTTGTTGTAATATTTTATTTAACACCCAATCCAATCACTGAAGACCCTCGTTCTGTAAAAGAAAAAACATAATAAACCAACAATATACTTACCTTCCGCAGATCTGTAAAGTCCAACGATGTAAATCCTTCTGAAGGGGTTAAAACATTTTGCAGCAAGGAGTTCCGCTAATGCAGGCTGCTCCTTGCTGCAAAACCCCGGGGAATGAGCTAAATATAGGTCAATGATCTATATTTAGCTTCATTTGCGGTGAGGCGCCCTCTGCTGGTTGTCCTCATATGAACTCGAACCTGGGAGCTTTCTAGGAAAGTTCCCACGATCTATGAACAGCCAGCAGAGGGCGCCTCACCGCAAATGAAGCTAAATATAGATAATTGATTTACATCGTTGGACTTTACAGATCTGCGGAAGGTAAGTATATTGTTGGTTTATTATGTTTTTTCTTTTACAGAACGAGGGTCTTCAGTGATTGGATTGGGCGTTAAATAAAATATTACAACAACCTTTGTTTTTATTTCATTAAAATAATTTTTAATAATGTGTGTGTGTTTTTTTAACCCTTTCATTCAATTGGATTAATAATGGATAGGTGTCATAATTGACGCATCTCCATTATTAATTAGGCTTAATGTCACCTTACAATAGCAAGGTGACATTAACCCTTCATTACCCCATATCCCACCGCTACACGGGAATGGGAAGAGAGTGGCCAAGTGCCAGAATAGGCGCATCTTCCAGATGTGCCTTTTCTGGGGTGGCTGGGGGCAGATGTTTTTAGCCAGGGGGGGGGCCAATAACCATGGACCCTCTCCAGGCTATTAATATCTGCCCTCAGTCACTGGCTTTACTACTCTGGCGGAGAAAATTGCGCGGGAGCCCACGCCAATTTTTTCCACCATTTGACCCTTTATTTTAAGAGCTAGAACGGCCAAATTTTGCAGATACCCACTACTAACATTAGTAGTGTGGATTATGCAAAAAAAATGGTGATATGAGATGGTTTACTGTATGTAAACCATGTCTCATATCATGTCGGGTTTTAGGAAGGAGAAAGCAAAAGCAGGTAATTGAATTACCGGCTTTTTGCTATATCGCGGCTGTATGAAGTAAGAATATATATACATATATGTGTCTCACTGACATATATATATATATATATATATATATATATATATATATATATATATATATATATATATATAAATATATACTAGATGGCAGCCCGATTCTAAAGAATCGGGAGTCTAGAATCCATATATACTTTATTTATTCAAATGTAAGAATAATACAATTAATAAATAATAGTAAGAAAGAACAAAAATAATAGGCAGTATATGGAGAAAACACCAAACAAAAGTTCAAAATTGGTGTGAAAATGTCACTGAACCACTTCACAACTAAATATATATAGTTTTGGTAAATGGTATTATCATTTTTTTGACGAAATTCGGCAGGAGCTTGAAGAGCAACGTCACTGGGCCCGCCTCCACGCAGTAGAAACTTGCTGTGAGGTAAAAATTCAAAAATCACACCAAAATGGCGGGCGGAGTGTGTCACAGTACGGCACGTTTCTGATTGGTCGCTCGCAGCAGGCGGCAACCAATCAGACACTGGACACTGTTGACGTCACTTATCTCCGAACATTAGCTCCGGACATTAGCTCCGGACATTAGCTCCGGACAAAGCCACGGAAGTTGGCACAAATTGCAGGAAGTAGTATTCTAGGCAATTATATATTAGATATATACCTATTCTATGTGTACATATTTATTCTACCTATTCTACTGTAAGCTGTCAGTGTGATTTTACTGTACACCGCACTGAATTGCCGGCTTTTCTCTGTAACAGCGCTGCGTATTTCTCGCAAGTCACACTGCTGGTCCGTGTGTAATCCGTATTTTTGGGGCTTCCATAGACTTTCATTGGCGTTTTATTTGCGCAATACGGTGACAAACGCAGCATGCTGCGATTTTCTACGGCCGTAGAAAGCCGTATAATACTGATCAGTAAAATACGGCAGATAGGAGCAGGGGCATAGAGAATAATTGTGCCGTATTTTTTGCGAGTTTTACGGACGTAGTTTCTGCGCTCTTACGTCCGTAAAACTCGCAAGTGTGACGCCGGCCTAACACCCGAGGACACAGTAACAGATAGAGCCCGGGTCGTGATAAAGATCCTGTAAAAAGGCTCGAGTTACCTGTCATAGTTAGTGTCCTACCTAAAAGGGGACAGAGAGAACGTGAGGACCTTGTGTGAGGCCTAAGGCAGCAAGGGACTACAACACCACAGTGCTAGAAGGAAGGCTTCCAACCCCAGCTGGTTAGAGGGATTCCCAACTCGCTTCCAAGCCAGCCAGACCACACCAGCATCCGTGATCTGGTACCCTGGACTGTGGCTGTCTTGAACAAAGTAAAGAGGTAAAGAGACTGCATCCCTGTGTCTTCCGTTTCTTACTACACCACCTATCACCATCTTCATCTATTACACCGGGAGCCCTGGGGACCCAGCTTCACCTGTGGGAAGCCATACAATCACTGCTGCCATAACATCACTCCAGTGGACCCCCATAAGCAGCGTCGGTCACCCCTGACCGAATACCACAGGTGGCGTCACAAACTTTTATTATTCAACTAACCCCTTTAAAGACTGTCCCTTTAACACGGGTGCCCAGGGCCATGGACCGCGTCGCCACAGCGGTGTCAAATTCCTTTAAATACCGGACCCAGTATCGAGTACCCCATGGCCCTGGCGGGCGTTCCACCATCTCTTTCTTTATTGATTGACAGCGCTGGCTTCCCCAGAGTTAGTGCAATCTTGGCATGAAAAGTGCACAGATGGTTCTGTCCATGCTGATGACATCACTTACTTCGTTTCTGTTGATATTGTTCCTGTACAGCAGGAGGGAGAGAACACTTCACTCTCTCCTCTTTGTTGACATTGCTCCTGTGCAGGAGCAAGTGCACCCATCACTCTCTCCTCTCTGTTAATAATGCTCTTATGCAGGAACAAGTGCACACATCACACTCTCCTCTCTGTTGACAGTGCTCATGTGCAACAGCAAATGCACACATCACTCTTTCCTCTCTGTTGACATTGCTCTTGTGCAAAAGCAAATGCACACATTATTATTATTTATTTATATAGCACCATTGATTCCATGGTGCTGTACATGAGATGGGGTTACATACAAATTACAGATATCACTTACAGTAAGCAAACTAACAATTACAGACTGATACAGAGGGGCGAGGACCCTGCCCTTGCGGGCTTACATTCTATAGGATGGTGGGGATGGAGACAATAGGTGGAAGGTAGCAGGAGCTCCGGTGTTGGTGAGGCGGAAGCTTTGGTAGTGGTGAGGAGGCAGCAGTTTCAGTGCAGGCTGTAGGCTTTCCTGAAGAGGTGGGTTTTCAGGTTCCGTCTGAAGGATCTGAATGTGGTTGATAGTCGGAAGTGGTGGGGCAAAGAATTCCAGAGGATGGAGGCTATTTGGGAGAAATCTTGAAGGCGGTTGGGTGAGGAGCGAATAAGTGTGGAGGAGAGAAGGAGGTTTTGGGAGGACCGGAGATTACATGAGGGAAGATACTGGGAGATTAGTTCAGAGATATATGGAAGAGACAAGTTATGGATGGCTTTGTAGGTCAATATTAGTAATTTGAACTGGATACGCTGAGGGAATGGGAGCCAGTGAAGACATTTGTAGAGGGGGGAAGCGGAGGAGTAGCGAGGAGATGAATTAGTCGGGCAGCAGAGTTAAGGAGGGACTGGAGAGGTGCAAGGGTGTTAGCAGGGAAGCCACAGAAAAGGATGTTGCAGTAGTCAAGGCGGGAGATGATGAGGGCATGCACAAGAATTTTAGTAGATTGACACATCACTCTCTCCTCTCTGTTGACATTACTCTTGTGCATGGGCAAGTGCACACATCATTCTCTCCTTTCTGTTAATAGTGCTCCTGCTCATGCGCAAGTAGACATGTGACGCCCCAGGGTCCTGGTTGTCAGTGGCATTGCTTTTCCCTCGGGGAGAGTGATGACACGCTTGGAAGCGATGAAGGATATCTTCCACCAGGTAAATCTCACATACAACACGTTCATACTCCAGGCCAGAAGGGGGAGCTCTGAACCCGGATTAAGGGGAACTTCCCTCATATATTCTGCCTGGAGAGGAAGTTAGAGAGCAGACTGTCAAAGGACAGGGAAGAGAGCAGACAGGCATATAGTGTCGGAAGGTCTGAAGGAGAATAGAACAGAAAGAACAAACAACTTGTAGAACGAGTGCAGGAGAGAGAAAGGATAGGAGATAAACACCAGTGGAGCAGAGCTGAGACGTGGCTACCTCCCTGGGTAGTGCAGATTCCGGTATCCGGAAGAGTGTGGCCGTGCTGAATTCTATAGTGGCATAGCTGAAACCGGCAGGACAGCTGGATTGTACATCACCTGTCCGCATTGATACCCAGGAGACTCAATGATAATTATAGAGCCTGGGTCATGATAGAGACCCTGTTAAAAGGCCCAGTTCACCTGTCATATGGGTTGTGTCCTAACCTTCATGAGGGACAGAGTGGACCTTATGTGGAGCCTTAGGCAGTATGGGACCACTTCACCACCGCACTTGGAGGAAGGCTTTGATCTCCACCTGGTAAAGGGGACTCTGGATTTGCTTCCAAGCCGGCCAGACCCTGCCTGTACCTGTGATCTGGTGCCCTGGACTGCAGTTGCCTGAAGCTACAGTAAACCAGGTAAAGACTGCAAACCTGTGTCCTCGTTCTTCACTGCACTTCTCATCATCTTCACTTATTCACCAGGAACCCTGGGGACCTACTTCACCTGTGGGAAGTTATACCATCTAGCTGCCATAACATCACCCCAGAGGACCCCTTTAAGCAGCATCGGTCCCCACTGACCGAATACCACAGGTGGCGTCACGAAAAATAGACTTTATCCACAATTACCCTAAAAAGACCTTCCCTCTTTAATTGGGCGCCCAGGGCCACGGACCAGGTCGCAGCCACCGTGACATCCCCTTTAAGACTGGACCCGGTACCGAATACCCCACATCCCTGGCGGGTGACTCACACACATCACTCTCTCCTCTGTTGATGGTGCTCCTGCACATACAGTCATGGCCAAAAGTTTTGAGAATGACACCAAAATTATATTTTCACATGATCTGCTGCCCTCTGGTTTTTATTAGTGTTTGTCTGATGTTTATATCACATACAGAAATATAATTGCAATCATATTATGATTACCAATAGGTTATATTGAAGGTTAGAATGAGTTAATGCAGCAAGTCAATATTTGCAGTGTTGACCCTTCTTCTTCAAGACCTCTGCAATTCTCCCTGGCATGCTCTCAATCAACTTCTGGACCAAATCCCGACTGATAGCAGTCCATTCTTGCATAATCAATGCTTGCATTTTGCCAGAATTTGTTGGTTTTTGTTTGTCCACCCGTCTCTTGATGATTGACCACAAGTTCTCAATGGGATTAAGATCTGGGGAGTTTCCAGGCCATGGACCTAAAATCTCTGTTTTGTTCCATGAGCCATTTAGTTATCACCTTTGCTTTATGGCAAGGTGCTCCATCATGCTGTAAAAGGCATTGTTGGGCGCCAAACTGCTCTTGGACGGTTGGGAGAAGTTGCTCTTGGAGGACATTCTGGTACCATTCTTTATTCATGGCTGTGTTTTTAGGCAAGACTGTGAGTGAGCCGATTCCCTTGGCTGAGAAGCAACCCCACACATGAATGGTTTCAGGATGCTTTACAGTTGGCATGAGACAAAACTGGTGGTAGCGCTCACCTCTTCTTCTCCGAATAAGCTGTTTTCCAGATGTCCCAAACAATCGAAAACGGGATTCATCAGAGAGAATGACTTTGCCCCAGTCCTCAGCAGTCCACTCCCTGTACCTTTTGCAGAATATCAGTCGGTCCCTAATGTTTTTTCTGGCGAGAAGTGGCTTCTTTGCTGCCCTCCTTGAAACCAGGCCTTGCTCAAATAGTCTCCGCCTCACAGTGCGTGCAGAAGCACTCACACCAGCCTGCTGCCATTCCTGAGCAAGCTTGGCACTGCTGGTAGTCCGATCCCGCAGCTGAAACAGTTTTAAGATACGGTCCTGGCGCTTGCTGGTCTTTCTTGGGCGCCCTGGAGCCTTTTTGACAACAATGGAAGCTCTCTCCTTGAAGTTCTTGATGATGCGATAGATTGTTGACCGAGGAGCAATCTTTGTAGCTGCGATACTCTTTCCTGTTAGGCCATTTTTGTGCAGTGCAATGATGGCTGCACGTGTTTCTTTAGAGATAACCATGGTTAACTGAAGAGAAACAATGATACCAAGCACCAGCCTCCTTTTAAAGTGTCCAGTGATGTCATTCTTACTTAATCATGACTGATTGATCGCCAGCCCTGTCCTCATCAACACCCACACCTGTGTTAATGGATCAGTCAGTAAAACGATGTTAGCTGCTCCTTTTAAGGCAGGACTGCAATGATGTTGAAATGTGTTTTGGGGTTTAAAGTTCATTTTCTGGGCAAATATTGACTTTGCAAGTACAGTAATTGCTGTTAACCTGATCACTCTGACATTCAGGATTATATGCAAATTGCCATTAGAAAAAATGAAGCAGTAGACTTTGGAAAAATTAATATTTGTCTCATTCTCAAAATTTTTGTCCATGACTGTACACAAGTGCACACATCACTCTCTCCTCTCTGTTGATAGTACTCCTGCACATGCACAAGTGCACACATTACCATCTCCTCTCTGTTGACAGTGCTCCTGTGCATGAGCAAGTGCACACATCACTCTCTCCTCTCTGTTAATAGTGTTCCTGGGCATGCACAAGTGCACACATCACTCTCTCCTCTCTGTTGACAGTGCTCCTGTGCATGAGCAAGTACACACATAACTCTTCCCTCTCTGTTGGTAGTGCTTCTGTGGAGGAGCAAATGTATACATCACTCTATCCTCTCTGTTGATAGTGCTCCTGTGCAAGCGCAAGTGTACACACCACTCTCTCCTCTCTGTTGACTTTGCTGCCATGCTGTATATGATTGCTCTCTGTTGACATCAATCACCTCCTCTCTACTAACGTTACTCTTGTCCAAGAGCGAGCACACATATCACTCTTTTCTCTGCTGACTTCGCTCACTAGTCACTACACTTGTAGCTGTATAGCGAGTGATGTCAGTAGAGAGGAGAGAGAGAGAGATGTGTTTTCTCAACTTCTGCACAGAGAAGAAAAGGATCTGTATGCTCCCTCCGGCATAGGAGCCATGTCAGCAGAGAAGAGGTGATCAATGTCAGCACAGAGAAAATGACTAAGCAATGTCAGCAGTGAGGAAAGTAATATGTGAGCTCTCTCCTGCACATTGACAGTACACACATACCGGAGGTTTAGACTGTGCTGACTCTAGCAAGCCAGCGCTGTCAATCAATATAGAAAGAGACCCTGGGATACTAAATGAATGTATGAGAACTTTGCACTGAGGCCAAAAGTGCACTGAGCACCCTATTTAGCATATTGCAATAAAGCGCTTTTTTCAGGCAAGGTAGGCAACTGATTCAAAACAAATACAGTGGGGCAAAAAAGTATTTAGTCAGTCAGCAATAGTGCAAGTTCCACCACTTAAAAAGATGAGAGGCGTCTGTAATTTACATCTTAGGTAGACCTCAACTATGGGAGACAAACTGAGAAAAAAAAAAACAGAAAATCACATTGTCTGTTTTTTTAACATTTTATTTGCATATTATGGTGGAAAATAAGTATTTGGTCAGAAACAAAATTTGATCTCAATACTTTGTAATATATCCTTTGTTGGCAATGACAGAGGTCAAACGTTTTCTGTAAGTCTTCACAAGGTTGCCACACACTGTTGTTGGTATGTTGGCCCATTCCTCCATGCAGATCTCCTCTAGAGCAGTGATGATTTTGGCTTTTCGCTTGGCAACACGGACTTTCAACTCCCTCCAAAGGTTTTCTATAGGGTTGAGATCTGGAGACTGGCTAGGCCACTCCAGGACCTTGAAATGCTTCTTACGAAGCCACTCCTTCGTTGCCCTGGCGGTGTGCTTTGGATCATTGTCATGTTGAAAGACCCAGCCATGTTTCATCTTCAATGCCCTTGCTGATGGAAGGAGGTTTGCACTCAAAATCTCACGATACATGGCCCCATTCATTCTTTCATGTACCCGGATCAGTCGTCCTGGCCCCTTTGCAGAGAAACAGCCCCAAAGCATGATGTTTCCACCACCATGCTTTACAGTAGGTATGGTGTTTGATGGATGCAACTCAGTATTCTTTTTCCTCCAAACACGACAAGTTGTGTTTCTACCAAACAGTTCCAGTTTGGTTTCATCAGACCAAAGGACATTCTCCCAAAACTCCTCTGGATCATCCAAATGCTCTCTAGCAAACTTCAGATGGGTCCGGACATGTACTGGCTTAAGCAGTGGGATACGTCTGGCACTGCAGGATCTGAGTCCATGGTGGCGTAGTGTGTTACTTATGGTAGGCCTTGTTACATTGGTCCCAGCTCTCTGCAGTTCATTCACTAGGTCCCCCCGCGTGGTTCTGGGATTTTTGCTCACCGTTCTTGTGATCATTCTGACCCCACGGGGTGGGATTTTGCGTGGAGCCCCAGATCGAGGGAGATTATCAGTGGTCTTGTATGTCTTCCATTTTCTAATTATTGCTCCCACTGTTGATTTCTTCACTCCAAGCTGGTTGGCTATTGCAGATTCAGTCTTCCCAGCCTGGTGCAGGGCTACAATTTTGTTTCTGGTGTCCTTTGACAGCTCTTTGGTCTTCACCATAGTGGAGTTTGGAGTCAGACTGTTTGAGTTTGTGCACAGGTGTCTTTTTATACTGATAACAAGTTTAAACAGGTGCCATTACTACAGGTAATGAGTGGAGGAAAGAGTAGACTCTTAAAGAAGAAGTTACAGGTCTGTGAGAGCCAGAAATCTTGATTGTTTGTTTCTGACCAAATACTTATTTTCCGCCATAATATGCAAATAAAATGATAAAAAAACAGACAATGTGATTTTCTGGGGTTTTTTTTCTCAGTTTGTCTCCCATAGTTGAGGTCTACCTATGATGTAAATTACAGACGCCTCTCATCTTTTTAAGTGGTGGAACTTGCACTATTGCTGACTGACTAAATACTTTTTTGCCCCACTGTATAATGAATTTTATATTTGCTCTATCCACTACATGGCTAATGTGGCTATTTTGAAGTGTAAACTTAAAATGATCAACTCCCCTTAAAGAGAACCTTTCAGCAAATTTTTCATATTGCACTGGACACAAGATGTAAAGTAGCTGCAGAGTTGAATAAAATATATTTTTTTGTTTTTATTTCAACTCTCCTTTGTGGAGATATTAGCAATCAAAGTATTTGTCACCTAATGAGTTAACTTTTGTTAAGTCCAAGTGGGTGTTAAAAGATAGCAACTCTCATAAGGAGATAAAGAACACACCCCCAGTGAAAGCTATCTGATAACACCCACTTGGACTTAAAGTTAACTCATTAGGTGCCAATACTTTGATTGCTAGTATCTCCTCAAGGTGAAATAAAAAACAAAAATGTTTTATTCCTCTCTGCCGCCACTATTACATCGTGTGTCCAGCTCAGCATGAAAAATTTGTTAAAAGGTCCTTTTTAACAACCAGTGTATCTGTAAGTTACAAAGAATTAAAAATATTAAAGCAGTTTACTGACAAAAAAGATAAAATATTAAAAGCGGAAGAATGTAAGCAAAAAGTTGTAATCATTGTGGAATCGGTAACCTGAAGGAAACACTATTTTTGTCCTGACCAACATGTGATTTACTATTTTTTACATATCAGATAGTAGGAAAGAGATCCCAAAACAGATATGAATAAAACCAGAAAGCTGACAGCATTATGTCCCCAAAATAAACATTACAGTTAATGAATCTGATGGTAAAAATTGTCAAAATAAGTAATTTATAGGACACATTTACCAACCACATAGACTATGTATGTGCACTGTAGAAATAATCCCAGCTTCCTCACATCAGCCATCAGCTGAAGCTGCAAAATGCACCAACAACTCACAGCTATCACATAAAAAATGTGTGGTTCGTGCTACGGTTCTGCCTGCAAGAAGCACACATGCCCAGGACCAAGATGTGTTATCGATATTAGATCAGTGGGGCGGACACATGGCACCTCTATGGATCAGCTGAAATCTGCTCTGGCATGATGCAAGCAGTGTAGGGGGTCCCGCTCTACATCTCCGATTCAAGTGGGTGTTCTATGCATCGAACCCCACCAAACTCATATGGATGATCTTTACCGTGCATAGGTCAATTACTGTTTAGTTCTGAAAAACCCGACAAATGTTTTCCCCTTTACTGTGCAATTATTTTATTGTATAGTGTGAATAGTTTTTGATGACTTACTGTTGCACGACTAAATAAAATTTTGCCACAGGCAAATCGCAGACAAGGCGCATTCATGTCATTGTTGCACTGAAGTCTATGGCAAGTGAGGCGAGTGTGACTTGGCACCAGTTATTTCTGTTGTAATAGGTCGCATGTCATAATGCGATTCCATGAAGGATCATAAACTGCAAAATTAGAATACAACAACTGAATTTCAATGTCTGGGGACACATGTGGTCGTCTAGACTTAAGCTTAGGCCGGAGTCACACTCAGCGTAGGGAAATACGGTCCGTATTTTACATGCGTAATATGCAGAAATGTTCCCAAAATAGTGATCCATATGTCATTCGTAGGCAGGGTGTGGCAGCGTATTTTACGCATGTTAACCTCCGTATGTAATCCGTATGGCATCCGTACAGCGAGATTTTCTCGCCGGCATGCAAAACGGACATATAATGGATCCATGGGCTCAAATATTCATGAAAACATATATACAGTCTATATTCTATCTATATATCTATAGATATATATATAGGATATATGTCAGTGAGACACATATCTACTATATAATTGTCTAAGGGTCACTTCCGTCTTTCTGTCTTTCCCGGATATATTTATTGGTCGCGGCCTCTGTCTGTCATGGAATCCAAGTCGCTGATTGGTCGTGGCAAAACGCCCACGACCACTGCCACGACCAATCAGCGACGGCCACAGTCCGGCGGCAATATGGCCGCTCTTTCCTCCCCTCCAGTCATCCAGTCAGCCCTCACACAGGGTTAATGCCAGCGTTACCGGAGCGCGGTGTAACACACTCCGGATACGCAGCTATTAACCCTGTGTGACCAACTTTTTACTATTGATGCTGCATATGCAGCATCAATAGTAAAACGATCTAATGTTAAAAATAATAATAATAAAAAAAAGGATATTCTCACCCTCCGACGTGCATGCTGTCCTCGGCAGTGCAAGCGGAATGTTCCGGTTCCAAAGATACTATGCGAGAAGGACCTTCCATGATGTCACGGTCATGTGACTGCGACGTCATCACAGGTCCTGCGCTCATACCAACCCTGGGACCGGAAGCTGCCACGTGCACCGCACACAGGCGACAGGACTACAAGGGGCCCTCGGAGGGTGAGTATGTTTCTTTTTTATTTTTTAACCTGTTACATACGTGGCTGGGCAATATACAACGTAGCTGGGCAATATACTACGTGGCTGGGCAATATATTACGTGACTGGGCAGTATACTACGTGGCTCTGTGCTGTATAGTACGTGGTTCTGTGCAATATACTACGTGGCTGGGCAATATACTACGTCACTGGGCAATATACTACGTGACTGGGCAATGTACTACGTGGCTGGGCAATATACTACGTCACTGGGCAATATACTACGTGGCTCTGTGCTGTATACTACGTCACTGGGCAATATACTACGTAACTGGGCAATATACTATGTGACTGGGCAATATACTACGCGACTGGGCAATATACTATGTGACTGGGCAAAGTACTACGTGGCTGGGCAATATACTACGTGGCTGGGCAATATACTACGTCACTGGGCAATATACTACGTGACTGGGCAATGTACTACGTGGCTGGGCAATATACTACGTCACTGGGCAATATACTACGTGGCTCTGTGCTGTATACTACGTCACTGGGCAATATACTACGTAACTGGGCAATATACTATGTGACTGGGCAATATACTACGCGACTGGGCAATATACTATGTGACTGGGCAAAGTACTACGTGGCTGGGCAATATACTACGTGGCTGGGCAATATACTACATGGTTGGGCAATATACTACGTGGGCTGTGCAATATACTACGTGGACATGCATATTCTAGAATACCCGATGCATTAGTATCGGGCCACCATCTAGTATATATATATATTTTTACTTTTAATACAGCGCTAGATAGCTTAAAAGCCGGTAATTCAATTGCCGGCTTAAAAGCCGGTAATTCAATTGCCGGCTTTTGCTATCTCCTTCCCAAACCCGACAGGATATGAGACATGGTTTACATACAGTAAACCATTTCATATCCCTTATTTGTGTACATATTCCTCACTAATAATGTTCCAAGTGTCTGTGTGCAAAATTTGGGGGCTCTAGCTGTTAAAATAAAGGGTTAAATCACGGAAAAAAATGGTGTGGGCTCCCACTCAATTTTCTCCGCCAGAGTGGGAAAGCCAGTGACTGAGGGCAGATATTAATAGCCTAGAGAGGGACCATGGTTATAGGACCCCCCCTGGCTAAAAGCATCTGCCCCCAGCCACCCCAGAAAAGGCACATCTGGAAGATGCGCCTATTCTGGCACTTGGCCTCTCTCTTCCCACTCCCTTGTAGCTGTGGGATATGGGGTGATAAAGGCTTAATGTCGCCTTGCTATTGTAAGGTGACATTAAGCCAGGTTAATAATGGAGAGGCGTCAATAGGACACCTATCCATTATTAATCCTATAGTAGTAAATGGTTAATAAAACACACACACACACATTATGAAAAAAAGTATTTTATTGAAATAAAGACACAGGGTGTTGTAATAGTTTATTATACTCTCAATCCAATTGAAGACCCTTGTCACCTGAAACAAAGTTAAAATAAAAAATCAACAATATCCCATACCTCTCCGATGCTCAGTCTTGTTCCACGATGTAAATCCATCTGAAGGGGTTAAATAATTTTACAAGCAAGAGCCTGCTATTGCAGCCGCCCCTGCCTGTAAAAACTGGTGAATGAATGGGAAGAAGGGGAACGTAGCTACCTAGACTTGCGGTGCTGCGCCCCCTGCTGGTATAACCTCAGATGAACTCGAGCTTGAGAAAATATTCAGAAAAATTCCCACGCTCGAGTATATATATATATATATATATATATATATATATATATATCCCTATACTATGTGTAGACATTTCTTTTAGTTATTCTATTCTAACCTGTCAGTGTGATTTTACTGTACTGTATATACACTACACTTTTAGCAGACTGAAGAACACGAGTAGACAAAGATTAATTAGTGAGGCAGTGTGGAGTACTTTGTGTGTGAGAATGATAAATTTTAACGGAAATATAAAGTAAATCGGCAACCTGTGCAATGGCTGGAACAGCAAAGAGACATTGGTGTAGTCATAGAACAGAACAGATTGGAGAGAGGAGAGTTTGGAGAGGTAAGACCCATTACACATTTTTTCACATTTGTTTTGCCTCCAAGTTTAGAATACATTCCAAAAAGTGTTTGTATAAATAAGTATATGTGCATTATCCAAAAATGAAAAGTGAGAAAATGTAACAAAACCACCACCACATCTAGAGCATAATAGAAATTTCTGTTTCACGTCTCACTAGTTCATTTTTCAGGAGCACCCTGCTCCCCAGCTTCCTGAGTTCCTGATCACTGGGAGACTGGAACTCCTGTTTGAAAATTCAGGACCACCGCAGTTGCTAGTCAGCAATAGAGATCACAGTAAAATTAAAAGGTAAACATTTGGGGAGAGTAGAATAAATTACAAAGTGGCTTATTTTTACAAGCAGTTTGAAAACTTACAGTTGTATAGAGCGAGGCCACACCAACTGGATGTCCGCTTCACTAAATGGGGCATGGCCTTGCTCCATAAAAGTGTATACAGTGAAGCCACGCCCACTGGACGGGCCTTGGCCAAAAGTATTTATAACGCATACATACCCTCCTCCGGTCCTGGCTTAGAAACCGGTGAATCCGTGCAGAGCACAGTGTATGGAGGGAGGCCACGCCCAATTTAGTGATGTGGCTGTCCAGTGGGCATGGCCAGCTAAAGGGCACAGCCTGGTTTCATATGAGTGCATGGAAGCGAGGCCGTGCCCACAAGCCAGAAGTATGTATAACTCATACATACCACCTCAGAAACCGGCGAATTCACGCATCGCACAGTGAGTTCACTGGGAGGGTTCATATGTCTGCAGTCACACATCGTGACTGCAGACTTATCGATTTGGACCGGACAACCCCTTTAATGTTAGTCCTCATTCACACATCAGTTTTTTCAGTTATGAGAAAAACAAAACAAATTTAATAAGAGGTTTTCATCACAGTTCCATTTCATCTTCATGAGGTCCGATTTTCATCAGTTTCTGATGTATGTGAAAAAAAAAAGTTTCTCCACCTTCCCCTATCTAAGGGTATGTGCACACGTTGTGGATTCTCTGCAGATCCGCAGCGTTTTTTGCAGTGCAGAAACGCTGCAGATCCGCAATTGATTTACAGTACAATGTAAATCAATGAGAAAAAAAATGCTGTGCACACTTTGCGGAAAATCCGCTGCGGAAACGCTGCGGTTTAAAAGAAGTAGTGTTAGTGTGTCATTTCTTTTTTGTGAATCTGCAGCGTTTTTGTACCCATTCCATTATAGAAAACCGCAGGGGTAAAAACCACAGCAAATCCGCAAGAAAACTGCAGCAAAAACTCACAAAAAACGCTGAGGAACCGCACAAAAAACGCACAAACGAAATTTGCACAGCACTTGGATGGCATAAAATTTTTTGACGGACCGATATACTCGCATTGCTAATTTTGATTTGACACTTCATCAAGATCAGACATGTCTCTGAGATGTTGTGAATTTGATTATTCTGCGAAAAATCATGGCGATGTGAACGTACCCAGGTGCAAAAAAATCTAAAGAACTTGAAAAACTGTTGTGTGAATGAGGCCTAAGGAACAAAAAAATAGCACAATCAAAGCAGATAAGGGTGCAACAAATCCTCCTAAGATATTAGATCGTTTATGGTGTAATTGTAAATTAACCAAGTGGTGGTCTAAAGTTATACAAAAGTGTTCAAAAAAAGCGCCAAATTCTCTACATTAGTCCATTCCATATACAGTGGGGGAAATAAGTATTTGATCCCTTACTGATTTTGTGAGTTTACCATTTTAAGGGTAGGTTAATTTTAAAGGGGATCTGTCTCCTCAAATTGGCGGGCTATGTAAATGCCCTGTGTTCGGTCAGATGGACAGTGTTTCATCTTCTTTCCTCCACCCCATCCTTCCTCGCTGTCCTCAATATTTTCAGGAATTTGAGTAGGTGTCCTCCATAGTTAGCGTGTGTGCAATGCAATCTTGCCGCGCGCACGCGCAGTATGCTTTGCCCATCTGCGGGCAAAACCGAAAAGCATTACTATGCATGCGCCGATGCACTATGTCCCGGATCACAGAGAAATACTTCCAGGACATAGTGCGCCGGTGCATGCGCAGTAATGCTTTTCGGCTTTGCTCGCAGATGGGCAAAGCATACTGCGCGTGCGCGCGGCAAGATTGCATTGCGCACGTGTGAACTATGGAGGACACCTACTCAAATTCCTGAAAATATTGCGGACAGCGGGGAAGGATGGGGTGGAGGAAAGAAGACGAAACACCGCCCATCTGACCGGACACAGAGCATTTACATAGCCCGCCAATTTGAGGTGACAGATTCCCTTTAACAATGAGAGATAGAATGTCAAAAATAAAATCCAGAAAATCACATTGTATAAATCATATAAATGTATTTTATTTTATAGTGAGAAATAAGTATTTGATCCCTCTGACAAACAAGACTTAATACTTGGTGGCAAAACCCTTGTTGACAAGCACAACAGTCAGACGTTTTTTGTAGTTGATGATGAGGTTTGCGCACATGTCAGGTGGAATTTTGGTCCTCTCTTCTTTGCAGATCTCTAAATTATTAAGATTTTGAGGATGTCGCTTGGCAACTCTGAGCTTCAATTCTCGCCATAAGTTTTCTATGGGATTAAGGTCTAGAGACTGGCGAGGCAACTCCATAACCTTAATATGCTTCTTTTTGAGTCACTCCTTTGTTGCTTTGTTGCCTTAGCTGTATGTTTTGGGTCACTGTCTTGCTGGAAGACCCAGCCATGACCCATTTTTAATGTCCTGGCCGAGGGAAGGAGGTTGTCACGCTAGATTTTACGTTACGTGGTCCATCAATTCTCCCATTGATATGGTGAAGTAGTCATGAGCCCTTAGCAGAGAAACACATCCATGCTTGACAGTGGGGACGATGTTCTTTGGGTCATAGGCAGCATTTCTCTTCCTCCAAACACGGCGAGTTGAGTAAATGACAAACACCTCAATTTTTGTCTCATCTGACCACAGCACCTTCTCCCCATCACTCACAGATCACCCAGGTGTTCATTGGCAATCTTCAGACGGGACTGCACATGTGCCTTCTTGAGCAGGAGGACCTTGCGGGCACTGCAGGATTTTAAACCTTTATGGCGCAATGTGTTATCATTAATAAGTTCCCCCATGTAGTTTTAGGCTGATCTCTCACGTTCCTCATGATCAAGGATACTCCACGAGGTGAGATTTTGCATGGTGCCCCAGATCAATATCGATTGACAGTTATTTTGTAGTTCTTCCATTTTCTTACTATTGCACCAACAGCTGTCTCCTTTTCACCCAGCATCTTACTTATGGTTTTGTTGCCCATTCCAGTTTTGTGGAAGTCTATGATCTTGTCCCTGACATCTTTATAAGCTCTTTGGTCTTGCCCATGTTGTAGAGGTTAGAGTCTGGGTCTGTGGACAGGAGTCTTTTATAAAGCTGGCTATGTAAGGGTACCGTCACACTATAACATTTCGATCGCTACGACGGTACGATTCGTGACGTTCCAGCGATATCGTTACGATATCGCTGTGTCTGACACGCAGCAGCGATCAGGGATCCTGCTGAGAATCGTACGTCGTAGCAGATCGTATGGAACTTTCTTTCATCGCTGGATCTCCCGCTGTCATCGCTAGATCGGTGTGTGTGACACCGATCTAGCGATCTAGCGATGCGATCCAGCGATGCGTTCGCTTGTAACCAGGGTAAACATCGGGTAACTAAGTGCAGGACCGCGCTTAGTTACCCGATGTTTACCCTGGTTACAAGCGTTAAACTAAAAAAAAAACAAACAGCACATACTTACATTCTGGTGTCCGTCAGGTCCCTTGCCGTCTGCTTCCCGCACTGTGACTGCCGGCCGTAAAGTGAAAGCAGAGCACAGCGGCTGTGCTTTCACTTTCACTTTACGGCCGGCAGTCACTGAGTGCGAGAAGCAGACTGCAAGGGACCTGACGGACACCAGAATGTAAGTATGTGCTGTTTGTTTTTTTTTAGTTTAACGCTTGTAACCAGGGTAAACATCGGGTAACTAAGCGCGGTCCTGCGCTTAGTTACCCGATGTTTACCCTGGTTACCCAGGGACCTCGGCATCGTTGGTCGCTGGAGAGCTGTCTGTGTGACAGCTCCCCAGCGACCACACTACGATTTACCTACGATCACGGCCAGGTCATATCGCTGGTCGTGATCGTAGGTAAATCGTATAGTGTGACGGTACCCTAAGACAGCTGTCTTTAATGCAGGTAACAAGTTGATTAGGAGCGTCTAACTGGCCTGTAGGAGCCAGAACTCTTAAGGGTTGGTAGGGGATCAAATACTTATGTCTCACTGCAAAATGCAAATAAATGTATATAATTTACGCAATGTGATTTTCTGGATTTTATTTTTGATATTCTATTTCTCAATGTTAAAAGTAACCTACCCTTAAAATTGTAGACTGTTCATGTCCTTGTCAGTGGGTAAACTTACAAAATCAGCAAGAGATCAAATACTTATTTCCCCCACTGTGTTGGCAAATTTTCCCCTTTATTTTTTATACTTTTCCTCATATTCCTATTTTTTGTTCATTTCCCCTTGTCCCTGTACTGCGCTCATCAGACATGTGTGATACAACGGTTTCATCTGATCAGTGCATGAACTGCATTAAATGATGTGAGTGATTCCGACACGCTCTTGCGTTGCCTGATAGGTGTCTAATTACAAGGAATAATCAGAATATCTCACTATATCCCTCCAAATTTATATGATTTACAAGAAGAACTTCAAATGAAGAACTGAAGGGAATAATATGCTCTCAACGTCGTTGTCATGATTGAGTTTGACGCTCGAGCTAACGCTGAGATAAGAAGTGGCGACAAAAGTATCTAATACTTCTTAATTACACAAGCTGCCAGCGGTATCATATGACTAATTAAATCAGACTATGTTGAGGATAGGCGGAATCACAGAGCTTATGGTAAGTCTTCAATTATTATATACATGCAGGTGGTGATTTAGCTCTTGTGTAATTGGTAGCGATGATTCACCTGACGGTCACTTCAAGATAAATGGAGAGGATTATTCTTTAAAATGGAAAATTAGACAATAAGCTATCTAAAATTAAATAAAAGCTAATATAACATTAATTGTCTTTCGGCACTAATGGAAGACATTTTACTTTAGTTGCCTAGAATTTGATTTTTTTTCCTCTTGTCAACAGGATTTATTTTATTTCAGCTTATCACCATTTAAGAAAATATGTCTGGACTACAGTACCAGACACAGCATTTATTTAACAGTGGCACAGTTTCTAAAAAAAATGATTTTTTTTTTCTAATCTTGTACAACCATTTAGAATAACCGATGGCCTTTCTACTTTTAGTCTGCCTTTTCTTTAAAATTGTACTTCTATTTCAGTCCCGAATATGTGGAAACATCCTGCTATGTCTCACCTGCGGAGTTGAATCCTAGAAGTGCTTGATCTGGATGAGCAGGTGGAATTCAGCACGGACCGAGGATGCTGGTGTAGCAGGGTGAACTGGTTGATGCAATGGAGACTGTAGAGGCAGATGGCAGAAGCAGAGTCAGAATAACCAATGAAGTAAATAAAGTAGAGGCAGATTAAATGTACAGAAGAGTAATCTTATAGATGTAGAAGAGCTACTTAGGTCATGAGATCCTGTAGTTGACGCAGAGCCATGTATTGTAGCAGAGCCCAGCAGCACAGCAGAGCTAAGTATGTCAGAAGACTCACTTGTGATGATGCAGCAGAGCCCAGTGATGTAGCAGAGCTGTGTTCGTCAAGAGACTAAAGTGGTAGCAGAGCCCTATCAGTACTGCAGATTTGGAGATGTAAGAAGGCACACTTAAGATGTAGCAGAGACCTGCAATGGAACAGATCTGGATGTAATACTATTGTAGGAACTCGAGGATTCTGATTGCGTGGGGAAATGAACAGACAGAGACGGGTTTCTTTAGTGCAAATAGTGTATTCGTACAACAGCAATAACACTCAAAACAATATACTGATAACCCGCAGTGACCTGCAATGAAACAAGTCCTTGAAACATATACAGCAAATCGGCAGAGTTCTTAAGGCAGAGTCCTCAGCAATGTGATCAAAAGGTGAGTGTGACAGGTGACGTAGTGCAGATCCAAAACACTGTCGGGGCGAAAGAGTCAAATCCAGGTATGAAGTGAACACAGGGAAGTCCAGAACAAGTCCACAAGTTAATTCCAGGTGTGGCATGAACACGGATAAGTCCAGAAACTAGTTCACAAGTTGATCCCAGATGTGGCATAAACACGGGTAAGTCCAGAAACAGGTTCACATTAAGGTATTATACTGGTGTTATTTCAAACAGCTCCCACCGGGGGAGTAAATGAAGGATTAAGTAGCAACACACAGTCCAGAAACATAGTTCAAAAACACAGTTCTTACCAGGAGGAGAGAACCAAGGGTTAAGTTCCAAAGTCAACAGACTAATAATAACATGGAGAGTGTAGCTTGCATATGCAGAGAATGTCCAGAGCCAGAGGTAGAGGCACACTCAGAACAAGCAGCTGAGCTGAAGGGGAACAGAAGCAGAATACTTCAGCAAGGAAGCTGACACCTGAACCGGGTTTTAAACATATGAACAGGAAGTAGGTTTTAAACAAACAAACAGGAAGTAGGGCAGACAAAAACAGCAAACTTCATCTTAACAAAGGGCAAGATCATTCACAATCTGAATTGGAAACCTCAGAATACTGACACTGGGTTTGACAGGATAGTCACAAGTAGCAAAGGTAAAGCAGGGAAGTAATCTAAAATAATTGGCCTGGATACCAACTACCTGAATACTCAGGCAATGATCTGCCATGTCAACTGACCAACAAAGCCGGAGGGCAGGGCGCCAGAGCTGCATGCCAGGTTGCCATGGAAACTAGATGCATGGAAGAGCAGAGACAATAAGCAGCAGGAGAAGGATGCAGCACCCACTGCTGGATCCAGGAGAGGTGAGTATCACATCTGCTAAAGTTGGCTCTACAATTTTGTCTCAAGTTGATCAAATTAGGCAATTGCATTAAAAGAACATCCTTTCTTGGGTGAAATTTACAAATGAACAATAATTTGTAGCCAAATAATGATAAAGCAGCACAATCTGGAAAGCTGGTTGTGTTGGGCTGGTAGTTCTTTAAAGTTCTGTCTGAAAGACTGTTCGCAGAATATTTTGAAAAAGTTCACAGAAAGATTCTTTGTGCTTCGTCTGCTGTCACTGAACATATGGGTGAAATAAGTATTGATCACATAACCAATTTTCTAAGTGAATATATTTCTAAAGGTGCTATTGGCATGAAATTATCACCAAATGTCGGTAATAACTTGTCCAATCCACACAGACAAAGACATCAAACTATAGATGCCCATAAATTAAGTTATGTGTAATAATGAGAAATGACACAGGAGAAAAATATTGAACACGCTTACTGAAATTTATGTAATACTTCGTACAAAAACCTTTGTTGGTGATGACAGCTTCAAGACGCCTTCTGTATGGAGAAACTAGTTGCCGGCATTGCTTAGAAAATAGGTGACATGTTTAATATTTATTTCACTCGCTGTATATGTAATGGTAAAAATGGACTGAAATGTATATGACTGCATAGAAGGAAAGATCATGAACTACTTATGGCTAAAGGCTCCCATACACATTAGATATAGCTATATCTCCTGACACCCCCATACACAGGTACACTCAGCTTCGCGGAGTGTTTCCATGTTCCCTATGAGAAAGCCTCTGCTAGACTTCTCTGGCAGTGGCTCATCTCTGGAAAAACAAAAGGACAGGCTTTTAGAAATTCAACAGGTTGGATCCTCTCCCATTTGGGGTGAAGAGTCGTGAGAACCCAATACACATTAGACACAATCCCACTGATAGCGATGGGTTTGGGGATCTTATTGTGTAATACGTCTGGTATTGGATTTTTTTCATTGGTTTAATTCCATATTATTATTAAGGGGTTATATCTTAACTCACCTATCCACAGAACAGATGACAAATTGCTGATATAGGGGTACACCACTCAGACTCCAATTGATCCTGACAATGGGCCCTGGAGTGCTTCCTCTTACTAGACCGATTGTCCCGAATATGGACCACCATTCACTAGTGTCAGAGATGTCCGCAGTCCTATGGTCAATGAATGTTGCGGTGTACGAGTTCCATGGCAAGAAAAACATGAGCAAAATTACTGTTGCGGAAAAGAAATTCCACAACCACAATCTACACTGTGTGTAGAAAATGCCAAAGGAAAAATATCATGCAGAATTAAACCATGTACACGTTGTAGATTTTTCTTATACCTCAAAGGAATACACAATTATTTTTGTTCTGAAAATATGCCATGTGTTACCCTAATGCTGCAGACAGTTCTGAGTAAACGATCGCTAGGCAAATGCATAAGGGGTAAATGTGTTTTCGATGAGGAAAGAGTAAAAGACCTCTCTCTACCTGTCTCTTCTGGTAGCAGCTTATCTATCATTGGAAAAAAAGTATTGATCATGTTGAAATACAACATGCCCAATCCTTTGCTACAACATCTACGATCAAGGCACAGTCGTGTCATCCCCATATAGATTAGATAGGTGGTCGGTCACAAGTTTATTTAACCTTATCCAATGTGACTGAGCACCGTAAAATACTAAAATAGCATATAATATACTATATACTATAAATATTACCAGAATCCGTCCCTTCCTCAGCACACAATCTACTTAAACTCTTGTGCATGCCCTCATCATCCCCCGCCTCGATTACTGCAACACCCTCCTCTGTGGCCTCCCCGCTAACTCCCTTGAACCACTCCAGTCTGTCCTCAACTCTGCTGCTCGGCTAATCCACCTCTCTCATCACTACTCCCCTGCTTCTCCCCTCTGCAAATCCCTCCACTGGCTCCCAATTCCCCAATGAATCCAGTTCAAACTACTAACACTGATCTACAAAGCCATCCAAAACCTGTCCCCTTGCTATATCTCTGAACTAATCTCCCACTATTTTCCCCGACGTAATCTCCGATCCTCCCAAGACCTCCTGCTCTCCTCCACACTTATTCGTTCCTCACACAACCGCCTCCAAGATTTCACCCGAATATCCCCCATCCTCTGGAATTCCACGCCTCAACACATCCGATTATCCACCACCCTCGGATCCTTCAGACGGAACCTGAAAACCCATCTCTTCATTAAAGCCTACAGCCTGCAATAACCATTCTGCCGCCTCACCAACCACCTGGGCTACCGCGTCGTCACCGCCAGAGCTGCCGCCTCACCAACCACCTGAGCTGCCGCCTAACCAACCACCCGAGCTGCCGCCTCACCACCACCAGTGCTGCCGCCTCACCACCACCAGTGCTGCAGGACACTGACTTCCTGTCTCTTCCCCATTATCCCGAAGAATGTAAGCCCGCAAGGACAGGGTCCTCTCTCCACTGTACCAGTCTGTCATTGTAAATTTGTTCACTGTTAACGATATCTATAACCCTGTATGTAACCCCTTTTCACATGTACAGCACCATGGAATTAATGGTGCCATATAAATAAATAATAATAATAATACAGTTAGGGCCAGAAATATTTGGACAGTGACACAATTTTCGCAAGTTGGGCTCTGCATGCCACCACATTGGATTTGAAATGAAACCTCTACAACAGAATTCAAGTGCAGATTGTAACGTTTAATTTGAAGGGTTGAACAAAAATATCTGATAGAAAATGTAGGAATTGTACACATTTCTTTACAAACACTCCACATTTTAGGAGGTCAAAAGTAATTGGACAAATAAACATAACCCAAACAAAATATTTTTATTTTCAATATTTTGTTGCAAATCCTTTGGAGGCAATCACTCCCTTAAGTCTGGAACCCATGGACATCACCAAACGCTGGGTTTCCTCCTTCTTAATGCTTTGCCAGGCCTTTACAGCCGCAGCCTTCAGGTCTTGCTTGTTTGTGGGTCTTTCCGTCTTAAGTCTGGATTTGAGCAAGTGAAATGCATGCTCAATTGGGTTTAGATTTGGAGATTGACTTGGCCATTGCAGAATGTTCCACTTTTTGGCACTCATGAACTCCTGGGTAGCTTTGGCTGTATGCTTGGGGTCATTGTCCATCTGTACTATGAAGCGCCGTCCAATCAACTTTGCAGCATTTGGCTGAATCTGGGCTGAAAGTATATCCCGGTACACTTCAGAATTCATCCGGCTACTCTTGTCTGCTCTTATGTCATCAATAAACACAAGTGACCCAGTGCCATTGAAAGCCATGCATGCCCATGCCATCACGTTACCTCCACCATGTTTTACAGAGGATGTGGTGTGCCTTAGATCATGTGCCGTTCCCTTTCTTCTCCAAACTTTTTTCTTCCCATCATTCTGGTACAGGTTGATCTTTGTCTCCTCTGTCCATAGAATACTTTTCCAGAACTGAGCTGGCTTCTTGAGGTGTTTTTCTGCAAATTTAATTCTGGCCTGTCTATTTTTGGTATTGATGAATGGTTTGCATCTAGATGTGAACCCTTTGTATTTACTGTCATGGAGTCTTCTCTTTACTGTTGACCTAGAGACAGATACACCTACTTCACTGAGAGTGTTCTGGACTTCAGTTGATGTTGTGAACGGGTTCTTCTTCACCAAATTAAGTATGCGGCGATCATCCACCACTGTTGTCATCCGTGGACGCCCAGGCCTTCTTGAGTTCCCAAGCTCACAAGTCAATTCCTTTTTTCTCAGAATGTACCCAACTGTTGATTTTGCTACTCCAAGCATGTCTGCTATCTCTCTGATGGATTTTTCCTTTTTTTTCAGCCTCAGGATGTTCTGCTTCACCTCAATTGAGAGTTCCTTTGACCGCATGTTGTCTGCTCACAGCAACAGCTTCCAAATGCAAAACCACACACCTGGAATCCACCCCTGACCTTTTAACTACTTCATTGATTACAGGTTAACGAGGGAGACGCCTTCAGAGTTAATTGCAGCCCTTAGAGTCCATTGTCCAATTACTTTTGGTCCCTTGAAAAAGAGGATGCTATGCATTACAGAGCTATGATTCCTAAACCCTTTCTCCGATTTGGATGTGGAAACTATCATATTGCAGCTGGGAGTGTGCACTTTCAGCCCATATTATATATATAATTGTATTTCTGAACATGTTTTTGTAAACAGCTAAAATAACAAAACTTGTGTCACTGTCCAAATATTTCTGGCCCTAACTGTATACTCACCCCACCGCTCCTCCATTACTCTGATCGTGTCCCCTTGCAGATCTCCTCTCCTTTTCTTCTTAGTTGGGGCATAACCACTGATACCAAACACTTCCAGCAGCAATCAATGCGCCATTGCTGCCAGCATTGATTGGCTGCAGCAGTCAGGCGCCCCTTAAGCCGGAAGAGAAGATAAGTGACCGGTAGGGGGACCCTCCAGCAGGACAAAGGAGCGACAGAGGATCCATGGGTAAGTATTCTACGATTATTAAAAGAATGGAGAGTAAAAACTTTTTTAAAGGGAACCTGTCACCCCCAAAATGGAAGGTGAGCTAAGCCCACCGGCATCAGGGGCTTATCTACAGCATTCTGTAATGCTGTAGATAAGCCCCCGATGTATCCTGAAAGATGAGAAAAAGAGGTTAGATTATACTTACCCAGGGGCGTTCCCCGCTGCGGTCCGGTCCGATGGGTGTCGCGGTCCGGTCTGAGGCCTCCCATCTTCATAGGATGACGTCCTCTTCTAGTCTTCACGCTGCGGCTCTGGCACAGGCGTACTTTGTCTGCCCTGTTGAGGGCGGAGCAAAGAACTGCAGTGCGCAGGCGTAGGGCCTCTCTGACCTTTCCCAGCGCCTGCGCACTGCAGTACTTTGCTCTGCCCTCAACAGGGCAGACAAAGTATGCCTGCGAAGGAGCTACGGCATGAATGCAAGAAGAGGACGTCATCGTAAGAAGAAGGGAGGCCCCGGACCAGACCGCGACGCCCATCGGACCAGACCGGAGCGGGACCGCCCCTGGGTGAGTATAATCTAACCTCTTTTTCTCATCTTTCAGGATACATTGGGGGCTTATCTACAGCATTACAGAATGCTGTAGATAAGCCCTTGATGCCGGTGGGCTTAGATCATCTTCCATTTTGGGGGTGACAGGTTCCCTTTAAGACTGATGAATTGAGAGTGAAGCTGCTCCAGTAATCAAATTACTTATTACTATCAAGCAAACATCACAATGGGTCATTCATTTGTATTTTACGGCCAGGAGCTCCTGCATATATTATAATCCAAGATGTATTACATGCAATGTTATAAGTCAGCAGTGATGGTCTATTAAATAAGTAATGAGCATCTTTATACACCGACAGTCATCCCATGACATAGGTCGGACAGACGCAATTAACAGTCCTCTGGAGGGACGCCGCTAAGCATCCTAAAATAAGGGCAACCATCTTGGGATTTACTGGGAGGCGCTTGTGTGTCCCACATTATCCTATTATCCCAGGCTTTTTATCTCAAATTGACAAACATCAATCTCAGCCTTTTGATGTTTCCAGGTGACACTCCTAGATGATCCATGTAACTCATAGACAAGCTTTGTAGAAGGCTGGGCATGTTTTTACAGCATCCTATTAAAATGACATCACTATAATAAAGTGTACATATACCGTATCTTAATATGTATGGAACCTCCACTGCGGACCACCTCTGTGAGAAGTCCCCTACCTGAACTAAACCAGATATTTCCGTGATGGGTTTCCAATTTCCACTTCCAAAGACATACTTATAGGGAACTTAGTGGGGACAGTGATGACGATGATGTCTGAAGCGCTGTGAAATTAATGGCACTCTATAAGTGAGTAAAATAAACAAATATTGACCCCATTTTTCTAAATGGTGGTCCCAGCTAGGTCTACTGCCCGTCTTCCCAAGGAGGAGTTATAAACCCCAGCAGTCCACTCTTTCTCTTTAGAGACATCCCAATATTATACACTTGCCAACTTTACAGAAGCTCTTCCAGGAGGCCATGTACTGTGCACATGAAGCGTGCCGCTGAAACCTTTTTATATAGCCGGGACCCCTTTTCAGGTCATGGCTCTCTATGTCTTTTCTGTGCCCCCTAGACACCTCTTTCATGTACTTTGAGTGCCTAGTTTCTGGCTGAAAAAGAAGCATCCCGATAGGATACGCAAGAAATCTTTAAGAAATGATGCATTTTAGAAGGTTTTGGGAATCATCAGTGGCACTTGGGTTCATCTACCAATTCTTCTCGGAGTCCTGAAGATATGCTATATTTTAGGTGAAGTCACGAATGCCTGATGGAGACATAGTGGCTCTCTCCAGATAGGGAATAAAAGCACTTTTAAAATAGAATGGAAAGAAGTCACTTGCTGCAAGGTGGTTTAATGAAGGTTCTTTTATTCCCACAGCGTGTTATAATTTCAACCCGGGGTCTCACTCAAGTAATGAAAAACCAATAGAACTAGGGATGCTATCTCTCATGACTATCCCATACACTGGAATGCTCGGCCAAGTGCTCCTGTATTCCCCATGAAAAAGCTGCTGCCAGAATAATCTGGCAGTGGCTCATCATCCTGCCGAACAAACTCACTGAATTGTGAGGCTCCCTTACGAAGAGTCAGATGTCCATATAACTTGGACAGGGATCGCAACTCAATACTCAGACTGGCCAGGGGCTCTCCCAACCTGTGTGTGACAGCTGCATAGAAATACATGCAGGCATGCTCGGGTAAGGAGAGCCGCCGGCCAGTCCAAGCTCTGCATTGTGATCCCAGTCTGGCCACTACCTTACACAATGGATGTTTAGACAAGTCCACCAACATCGGTGGATTCAGATGACTTTTATCTAACGTGTAAGGAGGACATTACTCTTATAGTTTCAGATTTAAGCATCACAAGTCAAAATATACTTTTTAGCTTTCCTGAAACCCATAAAATATCCGATATGTCCTCGATTTAAGTTGATCATATTCATTTTTCATTTGTTTTATAGTTTTATGTCAAAAAAAGCACATTGTCTATAAGAGTAGGACAAAATAGGACAAACCTCAGTGGAAGGCAGGTGAATAGGTCGGTGGCAGATGTTGTGTGTCAACCACCGTCATTTCTGAGGCTGTTTATGCCCTAGTAGCTATAATTATGCCGCTACCCTACATTACTTAACAACCACGTATAACATTATCTAAGTGATGACTCTCCTTCATACTGTATTCCTCTTAAACTATCAGGCCTGTTAAAGCCATTAGCGTAGATTTGTCTCTACATGGGAGAGAACCCCGACAGTGGTAAATTAAGTTCTTTTTCATCAACTCATCCTGTAGTGAAATCATTGGCCTCTCTGTACCTTCTATACAGGCGACGGCACCAACATCTGGTTGTGATAAAGTAGGCCGCCGTGTTATGCTAAGCAGCCAATTACCGGCCTACAGGAGGTAATCTGCCAAAGTAGGAACCAGTGGATGCACTCTGCGACTTTTGTACATGAGAAATAGCAAGGCTCCATTTTCTTTCTAATAATAGTTGAAAAGTGGGAAAAAACCCTCTCCAAGTTCTCCGTCTTCTGTCAGCGTCTCTGCTCTGTAAGCAATCAGCTACCATCTTGCTAATATTGAGCTGTCTGCAGATGTTACCAGGAGGAAATGTGTCAGCACCTGAGAACAGGACACGTTCTGACGGAAACAAGCGAGCAAATTGCAGACCGAGATAACTTGGATCAAATGCACATGTCAGAGGATGCATTGTCTCTTAACTCTTCCAAGGAAGAGCTGTGGTGTGACAGATCTTTCTTCTTCCTTCAGTCTTTTTTTTAACTCCAAATTGTTTATTAGATTTAGTCATTTCAGAAAAACATTAGTAATCACATAAGTTTTATAATTTTCTAAACTTTTTAGCTTTGAAATATTCCGCTATCTCTCACACAATTGTCTAAAATTCTTCTTAAAAAGAACCCATCACTTGCCCAAAATATGTAATTTCAGTACAGGTGACGCCTCACCATTACTAATCCGTTGGCTTGATGATACCAGACATCAAAGGTGTTGTCAACCTCACAAATATTACCCCACTTGCCACCGCTAGGGCAAGTGGGAAGAGCTGGGCAAAGCGCCAGAATCGTCGCATCTAATAGGTGCACGTTTTCTGAGCAGCTGTGGGCTGCTATTTTTAAACTGGGGAGGGCCAATATCCATGGCCCCTTATAAGCCTGAGAATACCAGCCCCCAACTGCCTGCTTTAACAAGGCTAGTTGTCAGAAATGGGGGGGACCCCACTCCGTTTTTTTTAATTGTTTATTTAAATAATTAAAAAAAACAGTGTGGGGACCCCTCTATTCTTGATAACCAGCCTTACTACAGCTGACAGGGTAGTAGCCCACAGATGTAAGTTTTGCCTGGCTGGTTATCAAAAATACAGGGGAACCCATGCCGGATATTTTTTATTTATTTATTTAGAGCGCAGGAGCCAGCTGATGAATATTCCCATCAGCCGCACCTGCTCTCACTGTTATTAGCGGCAGCTGATAGGAGCAGTAATCCCATCAACTGACACGAGTTTCCAGTTTTCTGAAAACTTCTTGACTCACCCTCCCCAGGTACAGCGCTATGTGTTTCCCATGGGTCCCAGTGTCTGACACAGTCTAAAGCACTAATGGCATCTCAGAGATTCTGAGAGGCTTATGCTGTCAACTTCTGCAGAGACACTGCCCTCAGTTATTAGCTGTAGCACTGTCGACATGACAAATACCAGAAAACCCTTTACATTAAGAAAAAAAGTCTGAGCTAAGTCCCCTTTCTCTTTCCTAATATTGAGAGGCCACTGATGAGCCTATGCAGGTTCAAATCACTCCTGGAATATGGGGTAATGCCACTTTTGGACACTATTGAACTGAAGCCTGCCTCCATTATTGGCCTTATATCAGGTGTACTAGTGGACCCATCTTTGGGGGTTATATCCTTACCTTGACAAGCCAGAGATGGTATGTCACTCTCCATAAGGAGAAACGATACCCCTTGGATCATATAAGTCAGTAGCACATGTATGTTCAAGCAACCTAACATATGTTATTGTTAGATAAAAGTATTACTGGATTTGAATTACAGTTAAAGATTTGTATTCTTTATTGTTAATGCACTAAGCAGCAACAGCAAGGCAGCATAATATTTTTTGCAGGAAAAATAAATCAGTGTCAGGGATGGTGCTCTTGTTTAATGCAAGCAACTGTACTAAGTTCTTTATCACTTAATTTAAAAATAGAAAGAGAGACATATGGAATAATGAGCATTTATACCAACAACTACAATAATAAGGTATCTTCATCTGCTGTCACTACTATACTTGTCTATAGTATATGCTTTATTTCCACTAGTGTATTACTACAATTCGTATACTAGAGTTGAGGAGTAAAAAACAAAGCATTGGAGTTTGTTTTTTTATAAGCCGCATCACGCAATATATATGTCTAGGTAGGTCCATGTTGTGAGACACCTTGTGTTTTTTTTATTATCCTTTCATCTACATGTACATTTAATAATATTTATTTTTTTAGGCTAGTTTCACATTTGTGGATGAGGGCTTTGCGGAGGACTGCATAATTCCTCTGCCAAGCCCCATCCACTGCCGTGCCTCTTTCTTCAGCTCCGCCTATGTCAGCATGCGTCCTGCATACCCTATCTTTAACATTGACTACACAGGCCATGCGGATGTATGCGGACGCATCTGCATGCGTCGTTTTCACGCTGGGCCGACTGCGACAAAATGCAACATTTTGCATTCGACGCAGGTCAGCGCAGCATGAAAACGACGCACGCATGGGCATCCGCATGCATCTGCATGGCTTGCGTACACAATGTTAAAGATACCCAACCTAGGTGGAGCTGAAGGAAGAGGCGTGGCTGGGCGGGGCTTAACGTAAGAAATACGCAGTCCTCCTCAAAGCTCTCATCCGCAAATGTGAAACCAGCCTAAAGGTACCTTCACACTCAGCAACTTTACAACGAAAACTACAACGATCTGTGACGTTGCAGCGTCCTGGATAGCGATCTCATGTTTGACACGCAGCAGCGATCTGGATCCCGCTGTGCCATCGCTGGTCGGAGCTAGAAGTCCAGAACTTTATTTGGTCGTCAGGTCGGCGTGTATCGTCATGTTTGACATCAAAAGCAGCGATGCCTGCAATGTTTTACATGGAGCTAACAACCAGCGAGAACGATAAGTGAGTGGCCGTTACGTCACTGGATCGCTCCTGCATCGTTCTGGAGCTGCTGTGTTTGACGTCTCCTGGCGACCTAAACAGCGACGCTGCAGCGATCGGCTCGTTGTCTATATCGCTGCAGCGTCGCTGAGTGTGACGGTACCTTAAGGCTTTCTTTTGTCCTCACTTCTTTATTCCCTGGGTCACATTTCTCATTTTCCCTGGACACGTAATTGTATTTAACGGTGCATATCTGTTTTTGCACACCAGCTTTTTTAGTCCAATTTGATATACACTTTGGCCTGCTACCACATTTTGATTTCAGTATCCGCTGGACACGCACGCAAGGATAGGGGGAAGCGGGCATGACACTGGAAGAGAGTGAGTGGTTAGAAAAGAAAAGCAGGGAGGTGAAGGGGGGATGGGAGAAGGGACAGCAGGGAGGAAATTACATAGGACAAAGGGAGGTGGGGTCCCAAGGAAGGGTTAAAAAGGACTGGGCGGGACGTAAGGGCTCTCTTTGACCACAGACGGACGACTGGACAACAAGTCCCAACCACCTGCCCGAGAAGAGGAAAGTATTCTGGGTCACAGAGGCGATGGTCGGCAGTGACAACTTGGAAATAATATGATACTGTTATGTTAATTTGGCATGTTTCCTTCTAGGCCCAGGGGAAGGGTAATCCGTCGGCCATGGTTCCCCGGAGGTTTTTCCCCCACAGGGGGTTTGTTTTCCTCTCCTGAGTGCTGGCGGATGACTCCTTGTGAGTCGAAGGGTCTTGCTATAAAGAATTCGGCAATATCTTGGGGCGTTGGTGGGTCTTCGAAGTCGGTAAAAAATTTGAAGTGGGGATTATTGAAAAGGCCACGAACCCCCTTCATTGGTTGGTTACCTGGTGGTGGTCTGGTGTTAAGGGGGTGATACCCGGCGGTGGTAATGTCGGGGTCACACTAACAACACAGAAATGGGTGGCACCCGGCGATGGTATGTAAAAGCGGGGGGGGGAAGGGGCAATGCCATGGGAAAATAGACCACCAGACTTTAGAGTTTTTTGCGACTTCGAGGGCCCTACCAAGAGTCTCTTTAATTATTAATAAATTGGCTGCTGTGGCCGTTTAATATCCAAAAGAAATGTGTTCGTCATTTGTTTATAGGGGTGAGGTAAAAAAGGGGGGGAACCACGGATAATCGATCTGTCCAGGGTCATGTACGTGCACCTACTGTATATACCTAGAATTTCTTGCTATGTCCTTTTCGGCAAGAATTGAATAACCGGGTTAAAAAGATTGTCAAAAATGTATTATAGTGTTTACAAAATGTATGGTAATAGAAAAAAGTTGCAATGTCAATAATAGGGTAGTGTAAAAAAAAGTGTGAAAAAACAGTTCACAGCAAAAAATGTGGGAGTCATTAGCAGCAGAAGCATCCACCACTACCACTAGCTCCAGCCACAAGTGGAACCAAACATACGTCACAATTAGGCTCCTTTGTCTCCAGAAAATATGTTAGTGGGAAATAAATGGAGGGCAATATTATATGGCACATACTCAGAAGAGGATGATGTTACCCCTGACAGCGACACCATCAGTTTGAGTCAGTGTTCTGCACAAATGACTAAGGCTGCCGTCACACTATCAGTATTTGGTCAGTATTTTACATCAGTATTTTGTAGCCAAAACCAGGACTTGGTGATAAATGCAGAAGTGGTGCATATGTTTCTATTATACTTTTCCTCTAATTGTTCCACTCCTGGTTTTGGCTACAAATACTGATGTAAAATACTGACCAAATACTGATAGTGTGACGGCAGCCTAATTGGGATGATTCTCAATTTGAATTTCAAAAGATTGAATCACCTCTATTTATTAGGGTAAAGTAGTTTCTTATTCTTTCAACAGGCTCTCTGCATATCATATTTCTCATCACTCCTTAAAACATTTTGTGCAGTAGCAATGCACAGCGAGAAGGGGTTGGGAGAGATGCAGCTGCTGTCTCAGTCTTTGTGTCTTTAACAAAAAGAAGATGTTTTGGGAAGACATATGATTGGTTCAGAGCATACAGCATAGTCCTGACATCACAAAAAGAACCTGCCCACTCAGTTGGTTTAGATTATGTGCATGTCTTGGCAAGTAAAAAATTGGCTGTATTATATTTACCTTACATTGGATTTTTTTGAACTACCTTTAAAACTTAAAGGAAACCTGACACATTATACATACAGTCATGCAATTTAATCTTTGGCCTGCATGATAAAAAGAAAGAGAAGCTGAGCAGATTGATACATAAGATTATTGGAAAAAAAATCAGTATAACTTGTATTTTATTGATTGAAATCCCTGGTATTTGAATATCAGTCCAGTGGGCGGTCCTTCTCAGTGATTGACAGCTATCGCTGCACGCATAGTCAAACACCAGAGACTGGCATCAACTTATTTGGACCGCCCACTGGACTCATATTCAAACACCAGCGTTTCAATTAAGAAAAAGTTTTACTTAAACTTTTCACATTTGAAGGTATATTAATCTGATCGCCTCCTTCTGTCCTATAACATCCTGCCATCTTCAACATGACCGATTCCCTATATTACATATGCTGTTTAGTGATGAGCGAGTGTACTCATTGCTCCCGAGCACGCTTGGGTGACCTCCGAGTATTTATGACTGCTCGGGGATTTAGTTTTGATGGCGGCAGCTGAATGATTTACAGCTATTAGCCAGGCTGAGTACATGTGGGGGTTGCCTGGTTGCTAGGGAATCCCCACAGATAATCAAGCTTGCTAGTAGCTGTAAATCATTCAGCTACCGCGATGAAAACTAAATCTCCGAGCACTAAAAAATACTCGGAGGTCACCCGAGCGTGCTCTGGAAAACCCGAGCAACGAGTACACTCGCTCATCACTAATGCTGTTTTGACCTTAATGACCATTACTATTTTTCCTATTTCTTGCATCTACTGGTCAAATCACCAAATCGCTTTTTTTTAAGTTTTGTATATTTTTATTTATTTAATTATATTTAATTTATTAAAGTGATGTTTACATTTTTTCTACTTTAATTTTTCACCTTTTTTAATAAATTATATTTCATTTATTAATTATATTTCATTTACTAAAGTGATTTTTGCATTTTTTATTCTTTCATTTTTCACCTTTTTTTTAATAAACATCAGTTGCTTTTATAGCAATATTGGCCTTTTATTACGCAAAATAAGTTTTATTTACTTTCTTACAAATAAACCATTTTTTTTAAACAAAGGGTAGATAGGGCTTTGTATAGGATTATTTGTTATGTTTTTGTACTATTTTTTTACACTTACATTTATCCTATATCTGAATGCTCCAAAATAAGGCCCAATAAAGATATATACAGTATATATATACGTAGAGCATGTCTTCTCCACATGTACCTGGTAAAATTCAATAAGCAAATGTCATTCAAGAAAATTGGCTGTATTTCTGCGAGCCACGCCAAGACACGCACACCATGACACATCTGTACTCGCTGTAATGACGCCGGCTCCACGACACTGACGCCTTTGTGTGATGGCCATGACTAATGTCACTCAATAGTAGCCTTGTCATCCACAACACATTTTATCTTTCATACATTTAAAACAGATTAAGGGTAAGTGCACACGCTGTGGATTTTAATAATAATCTTTATTTTTATATAGCGCTAACATATTCCGCAGCGCTTTACAGTTTTGCACACATTATCATCACTGTCCCCGATGGGGCTCACAATCTAGATTCCCTATCAGTATGTCTTTGGAATCTGGGAGGAAACCGGAGTACCCGGAGGAAACCCACGCAAACACGGAGAGAACATACAAACTCTTTGCAGATGTTGTCCTGGGTGGGATTCGAACCCAGGACCCCAGCGCTGCAAGGCTACAGTGCTATCCACTGAGCCACCGTGCTGCAGATAGGCAGTTGTTGTGAATTCTGTGGCTGAATTCACTCCTGTGGTCACAAGTGGTACTGCAGCTTCTGAGCTTCCTCCCTCAGGTGTTCTGGTGAGCTCGTTAACTGCTTCATTACTTAACTCCGCCTGATGCTGCTATCCTTGCTCCTTGTCAATGTTTCAGTGTTGGATCTGAGCTTCTCCTGATTGTTCCTGTGACCTGCTGCTCTGTATAGCTAAGTGCTTTTTGCTTTTTTGTTGCTTTTTTTCTGTCCAGCTTGTCTTTTGTTTTGCTGGAAGCTCTGAGACGCAAAGGGTGTACCGCCGTGCCGTTAGTTCGGCACGGTGGGTTTTTTTTGCCCCCTTTGCGTGGTTTTGCTTTAGGGTTTTTGGTAGACTGCAAAGTTCGCTTTACTGTCCTCGCTCTGTCCTAGAATATCGGGCCCCACTTTGCTGAATCTATTTCATCCCTACGTTTTGTCTTTTCATCTTACTCACAGTCATTATATGTGGGGGGCTGCCTTTTCCTTTGGGGAATTTCTCTGGGGCAAGTCAGGCCTATTTTTCTATCTTCAGGCTAGCTAGTTTCTTAGGCTGTGCCGAGTTGCCTAGGTAGTTGTTAGGCGCTATCCACAGCCGCTTTTAGTTGTGTTTAGGATAGGATCAGGTGTGCAGTCTACAGAGTTTCCACGTCTCAGAGCTCGTTCTTGTATTTTTGGGTATTTGTCAGATCACTGTGTGCGCTCTGATCGCTAAGCACACTGTGTTTCTGGATTGCCTTCATAACACCTGTCATTAGCAAACATAACAGTACAAGGAGCCAAAACTAATGATTCTCAATAGAGGGAAAGAAAAAGTTCTGACATCATTTTTTTTTTTTTTTTTCTGCTCTGTGTTCACTTTTTTTTTTCCCCCTAGACATTTGGGTGATTCTGGACACAGGTGTGGACATGGATATTCAGGGTCTGTGCTCTTCAATGGATAATCTCGTTATAAATGTACAAAAAATTCAAGATACTATTGATCAGAAATCTATGTTAGAACCAAGAATTCCTATTCCTGATTTGTTTTTTGGAGATAGAACTAAGTTTCTAAGTTTCAAAAATAATTGTAAGCTATTTCTGGCCTTGAAACCTCATTCTTCTGGTAATCCTATTCAACAGGTTTTGATTATTATTTCTTTTTTGCGCGGCGACCCTCAAGACTGGGCATTTTCTCTTGCGCCAGGAGACCCTGCATTGAGTAGTGTCGATGCGTTTTTCCTGGCGCTCGGATTGCTGTACGATGAGCCTAATTCTGTGGATCAGGCTGAGAAAAATTTGCTGGCTTTGTGCCAGGGTCAGGATGATATAGAAGTATATTGTCAGAAATTTAGGAAATGGTCAGTACTCACTCAGTGGAATGAATCTGCGCTGGCAGCTTTGTTCAGAAAGGGTCTCTCTGAGGCTCTTAAGGATGTCATGGTGGGATTTCCTATGCCTGCTGGTTTGAATGAGTCTTTGTCTTTGGCCATTCAGATCGGTCGACGCTTGCGCGAGCGTAAATCTGTGCACCATTTGGCGGTACTGCCTGAGGTTAAACCTGAGCCTATGCAGTGCGATAGGACTATGACTAGAGTTGAACGGCAGGAATACAGACGTCTGAATGGTCTGTGTTTCTACTGTGGTGATTCCACTCATGCTATTTCTGATTGTCCTAAGCGCACTAAGCGGTCCGCTAGGTCTGCCGTCATTGGTACTGTACAGTCCAAATTCCTTCTGTCCATTACCTTGATATGCTCTTTGTCGTCGTTTTCTGTCATGGCGTTTGTGGATTCGGGCGCTGCCCTGAATCTGATGGATTTGGATTATGCTAAACGTTGTGGGTTTTTCTTGGAGCCTTTGCGGTGTCCTATTCCATTGAGAGGAATTGATGCTACACCTTTGGCCAAGAATAAACCTCAATACTGGGCCCAGCTGACCATGTGCATGGCTCCTGCACATCAGGAAGTTATTCGCTTTCTGGTGTTGCATAATCTGCATGATGTGGTCGTGTTGGGGTTGCCATGGCTACAAACCCATAATCCAGTATTGGATTGGAATTCCATGTCGGTATCCAGCTGGGGTTGTCAGGGGGTACATGGTGATGTTCCATTTTTGTCGATTTCGTCATCCACCCCTTCTGAGGTCCCAGAGTTCTTGTCTGATTATCAGGATGTATTTGAAGAGCCCAAGTCCGATGCTCTACCTCCGCATAGGGATTGTGATTGTGCTATCAATTTGATTCCTGGTAGTAAATTCCCTAAAGGTCGATTATTTAATTTATCCGTGCCCGAACACGCCGCTATGCGCAGTTATGTGAAGGAATCCCTGGAGAAGGGACATATTCGCCCATCGTCATCACCACTGGGAGCAGGGTTCTTCTTTGTAGCCAAGAAGGATGGTTCGCTGAGACCGTGTATTGATTACCGCCTTCTTAATAAGATCACTGTTAAATTTCAGTATCCCTTGCCATTGTTATCTGACTTGTTTGCTCGGATTAAGGGGGCTAGTTGGTTCACTAAGATAGATCTTCGTGGTGCGTATAATCTGGTGAGAATCAGGCAAGGAGATGAATGGAAAACTGCATTCAATACGCCCGAGGGTCATTTTGAGTATCTAGTGATGCCGTTCGGACTTGCCAATGCTCCATCTGTGTTTCAGTCTTTTATGCATGACATCTTCCGTGAGTATCTGGATAAATTCCTGATTGTTTACTTGGATGACATTTTGATCTTCTCAGATGATTGGGACTCGTGAAGCAGGTCAGAATGGTTTTCCAGGTCCTGCGTGCTAATTCTTTGTTTGTGAAGGGATCAAAGTGTCTCTTCGGTGTGCAGAAAGTTTCATATTTGGGGTTCATCTTTTCCCCTTCTACTATCGAGATGGATCCGGTTAAGGTCCAAGCCATCCAGGATTGGACTCAGCCGACATCTCTGAAAAGTCTGCAAAAGTTCCTGGGCTTTGCTAATTTTTATCGTCGCTTCATCTGTAATTTTTCTAGCATTGCCAAACCATTGACCGATTTGACCAAGAAGGGCGCTGATTTGGTTAATTGGTCTTCTGCTGCTGTGGAAGCTTTTCAGGAGTTGAAGCGTCGTTTTTGTTCTGCCCCTGTGTTGTGTCAGCCAGATGTTTCTCTTCCGTTCCAGGTCGAGGTTGATGCTTCTGAGATTGGAGCAGGGGCGGTTTTGTCACAGAGAGGTTCTGATTGCTCAGTGATGAAACCATGTGCTTTCTTTTCCAGGAAGTTTTCGCCCGCTGAGCGTAATTATGATGTGGGCAATCGAGAGTTGCTAGCCATGAAGTGGGCATTCGAGGAGTGGCGTCATTGGCTTGAAGGAGCTAAGCATCGCGTGGTGGTATTGACTGATCATAAGAACTTGACTTATCTCGAGTCTGCCAAGCGCTTGAATCCTAGACAGGCCCGTTGGTCGTTATTTTTTGCCCGCTTCGACTTTGTGATTTCGTACCTTCCGGGCTCTAAAAATGTGAAGGCGGATGCTCTGTCTAGGAGTTTTGTGCCCGACTCTCCGGGTTTATCTGAGCCAGCGGGTATCCTCAAGGAAGGAGTCATTGTGTCTGCCATCTCCCCTGATTTGCGGCGGGTGCTGCAAAAATTTCAGGCGAATAAACCTGATCATTGTCCAGCAGAGAAACTGTTCATCCCTGATAGGTGGACTAATAAACTTATCTCTGAACTTCATTGTTCGGTGTTGGCTGGTCATCCTGGAATCTTTGGTACCAGAGAGTTAGTGGCTAGATCCTTCTGGTGGCCATCTCTGTCACGGGATGTACGTACTTTTGTGCAGTCCTGTGGGATTTGTGCTAGGGCTAAGCCCTGCTGTTCTCGTGCCAGTGGGTTGCTTTTGCCCTTGCCGGTCCCAAAGAGGCCTTGGACACATATTTCGATGGATTTCATTTCTGACCTTCCCGTTTCTCAAAAGATGTCAGTCATTTGGGTGGTCTGTGATCGCTTTTCTAAAATGGTCCATCTGGTGCCCTTGGCTAAATTGCCTTCCTCCTCTGATTTGGTACCTTTGTTCTTTCAGCATGTGGTTCGGTTGCATGGCATTCCTGAGAATATTGTTTCTGACAGAGGTTCCCAGTTTGTTTCAAGGTTCTGGCGAGCCTTTTGTGGTAGGATGGGCATTGACCTATCCTTTTCCTCGGCTTTCCATCCTCAGACTAATGGCCAGACCGAACGAACCAATCAGACCTTGGAAACATATCTGAGATGTTTTGTTTCTGCAGACCAGGATGATTGGGTGTCCTTTTTGCCGTTGGCTGAGTTCGCCCTTAATAATCGGGCCAGCTCGGCTACCTTGGTTTCTCCATTTTTTTGCAATTCTGGGTTCCATCCTCGTTTCTCTTCAGGACAGGTTGAGTCTTCGGACTGTCCTGGTGTGGATTCTGTGGTGGATAGGTTGCAGCAGATCTGGACTCAGGTAGTGGACAATTTGATCTTGTCCCAGGAGAAAGCTCAACTTTTCGCTAATCGCAGACGCCGTGTGGGTCCCCGACTTCGTGTTGGGGATCTGGTTTGGTTGTCTTCTCGTCATATTCCTATGAAGGTTTCCTTTCCTAAATTTAAACCTCGTTTTATTGATCCGTATAGGATTTCTGAGGTTCTCAATCCTGTGTCTTTTCGTTTGACCCTCCCAGACTCCTTTTCCATACATAATGTATTCCATAGGTCGTTGTTGCGGAGATACGTGGCACCTATGGTTCCATCTGTTGAGCCTCCTGCCCCGGTTTTGGTGGAGGGGGAATTGGAGTATATTGTGGAGAAGATTTTGGATTCTCGTGTTTCTAGACGGAAACTCCAGTATCTGGTTAAATGGAAGGCTTATGCTCAGGAAGATAATTCCTGGGTTTTTGCCTCTGATGTTCATGCTTCCGATCTTGTTCGTGCCTTTCATGCGGCTCATCCTGGTCGGCCTGGGGGCTCTGGTGAGGGTTCGGTGACCCCTCCTCAAGGGGGGGGGTACTGTTGTGAATTCTGTGGCTGAATTCACTCCTGTGGTCACAAGTGGTACTGCAGCTTCTGAGCTTCCTCCCTCAGGTGTTCTGGTGAGCTCGTTAACTGCTTCATTACTTAACTCCGCCTGATGCTGCTATCCTTGCTCCTTGTCAATGTTTCAGTGTTGGATCTGAGCTTCTCCTGATTGTTCCTGTGACCTGCTGCTCTGTATAGCTAAGTGCTTTTTGCTTTTTTGTTGCTTTTTTTCTGTCCAGCTTGTCTTTTGTTTTGCTGGAAGCTCTGAGACGCAAAGGGTGTACCGCCGTGCCATTAGTTCGGCACGGTGGGTTTTTTTTGCCCCCTTTGCGTGGTTTTGCTTTAGGGTTTTTGGTAGACTGCAAAGTTCGCTTTACTGTCCTCGCTCTGTCCTAGAATATCGGGCCCCACTTTGCTGAATCTATTTCATCCCTACGTTTTGTCTTTTCATCTTATTCACAGTCATTATATGTGGGGGGCTGCCTTTTCCTTTGGGGAATTTCTCTGGAGCAAGTCAGGCCTATTTTTCTATCTTCAGGCTAGCTAGTTTCTTAGGCTGTGCCGAGTTGCCTAGGTAGTTGTTAGGCGCTATCCACAGCCGCTTTTAGTTGTGTTTAGGATAGGATCAGGTGTGCAGTCTACAGAGTTTCCACGTCTCAGAGCTCGTTCTTGTATTTTTGGGTATTTGTCAGATCACTGTGTGCGCTCTGATCGCTAAGCACACTGTGTTTCTGGATTGCCTTCATAACACCTGTCATTAGCAAACATAACAGGCAGTGTTTCCGCAGCTGCAGATCCGCAGCGGTTTCCCATGAGTTTAAAGTACCATGTTAGCCTATGGGAAACTAAATCCGCAGTGCACATGCTGCGAAAAAAACGTGCGGAAACGCAGCGGTTTATATTCCGCTGCATGTCAATTCTTTGTGCGGATTCCGCTGCGGTTTTACACCTGCTCCAATAGAAAACTGCAGGTGTAAAGCCGAAGCGGAATCCGCAGTAGAATCCGCAGGAAAAACTACAGCGGTTTTGCACTGCGGTTTTTCCAAATCCGCTGCGGAAAAATCTGCAGTCCTCCAGAATACGTGTGCACATACATTCTAATTCCTGTGCACCAATGCAAAATCTGCACGTGGATCTCACCAACTATCTGCCCATTTATAGTACTCGTGTCTTCTTGTATGGCAGAAGGGTATTTGGGTCTTCTTTGGCACCTGGACTCTGATACCTCTGCATTTCCTTTACCTATGCCCCTGGATTGGTCTAGTCTCCACATAGCACTAAAGTTACAACGCCCGGAGAGTTCTTGAGTTTTAAAGAGTTATTGCTAAACTAGCCAGTGATCATCAAGATATCCTTAGGGCTCTTTTCCATTTGCGAGAAACACGTCCGTGTCTCGCATGTGAAAACCAAGCTCTGGCGCCGGCACTCCAGAGCGGAGCATGCAGTCGCATAGCAACACATGAAGCTGCACATGGAGCTCCCAAGTGCCGGCACCAGAGCTTGGTTTTCACATGCGAGACACGGACGTGTTTCTCGCAAATGGAAAAGAGCCCTAAGAAAAGGGATCTGGAACACCATCTTGAATCATAATTTTAAAGATGTGTTTTTAGAGCAAGCTTAAAAACATGGGGGCTAGAAATTAATCGGATTGTCCGGGGTAGTGCATTCCAGAAAAGTGGCGCAGCATGAGAGAAGTCGTAAAGATGGAGGTCGTAGCTTCGGATTACGAAGTACGTCAATCATTTATTATTTGCAAAACGGAGGGGGACTTTGAGCTGTTTGTTCAATATTTGAATACCTCGAATACCATGGGGATGTCTTTTACATCGGTGTTCGGGGGCTCCAGTCTGGAATTTCTGGATGTGGCGTTTAAGATTCTAGATGGGGAGGTTTGCACTTATGTCCACCGTAAACCCACTGCAACGAATTCGTTGTTACATTCTAGCAGTTTCCATCCCACACACATTAAGCGTTCATTACCTTACAGCCAGCTTCTCCGTATGAGAAGGGTTAACAACACACAAGCGGGCATTGAGGATCAATCTAAAGATTTGTGTGCGAGACTCCAGGAGTCCGGTTATTCTGATACTGTCTCACAAGGAGCTGTGGAGCGGGTTAACGAACATGCACGACGTAGGACTGATAACACGGGGGTTTCTTCAGGGCAGCGCTTCACCTTCTGTTTTCGTTATGGTCCGATGGACCAGGAGATAAGGGCATCCATTAGGAGGCACTGGCACGTGTTGGCCAGGGATAAGGATCTCATGGATAGGGTAGCTGAGGGACCACTCATTTCTAATAGGCGGAGCACACGGGTGAGGGATATATTGGTTCGCAATCGTATCTCTAATCCTAGGGCCACATGGCTGGAACAGTCGGTCCCCAAGGGTAATTTTTGCTGTGGCCATTGTCTTTCCTGTAAATATCATGTCACCGGACAGGTGCTTAATATAGGTCCTGTTAAACATACTGTTCAGCAGTTTATTTTGTGCAAGATTGATTACGTAGTCTATGTGGTCTTCTGTCCCTGTAAAAGGTTGTACATAGGGAAGACCATACGCCAACTATGTGTTCATTTCAGGGAGCACTTCAGATCTATTCGGACGGGTAAGGGGGTGCCTAGGCTGATTGAGCACATTAGAGATGCGCATCTAGGTGATCCAGAGGTCCTCAGGTTTGCCGGGATGGAGAGGGTGGCCCTACCTGCACAAGGGGGTGATTTACAGAAGTTGTTGTTAAGGAAGGAAGCCAGGTGGATCATGCGCACGTGCGCGATGGGTCCAGCCGGCTTCAACGACAGGATAGACATGTCCATCTTCTTGTAGCTTCCCCGGGGGTAGGTCTGTATCCATGTGTTGATGTACCACCATCTCTTCTGTGTTAGTATAACTCCATAACAAAGATATGTATGAGGCTCGTCTGAGAGATCATGGTCAGGTGTGTTTGGCACGCTGCGTATGAGGCGGGTGAGTTCTTCCTCAAATTGATTTTGTTATACCGGACTCTTTGTGAATTTTTTAAGGGAGCTTGTACAAGGTGGGATATGTATTCCAGGTTCGTCTCCGGATGTTATGTATTTTAATATGTTTTATGTTTTGCACATGTGTATTTTGTCTGAGGTTGCCGGAGGTAAGGGGCGTGGGCAAGGAGGGAGGGAGGGAAGTTTCTCTCCTACTCACCTATTATGTCTGCATCACTCCCCTGCACCTAAGACCCGTGGAAGCGCTGACATAGGCGCGAAACGGCCGTCGTCACATCCTGCTCACCTCCTTCCCCGTTTTACCATCCCGGGCCGTGAACAAGACGGCTTTATTTTAATACTTCAATAAAGGATTTGAACCACACCTGGACCGGTGAGTGTTGCCGTTTTGCTCTGTACATTTCTTGATTGCACACTTGTTTCATACGAGCACCTCTACCTGGTGATCAGGCTCCTGTCCATATATCCGGACAGACGGACTGCAGTCAGCCTCTGATCCGTTAACAGCTGTGCGGCTATGCTTTTTTCTACTTTGGACATGTTTAGATATAGTATTTTATGGAGCTTGTACACTTTCTTCTTTCGAGGTATCCAGTGAAGTTAAATTATCACAGGATAGGTGATAAGTAATATGTCGGCGGGGTTCGGAGCATTGGGACCCACACTGATCGGTAGGACGAGGCACTTCTATCCCCATTTAGAATGGAGCGGCAATGCCCATGCTTGACTACCGTTCCACATATTCCCTATTGGGCTGCTGAGCTCTGCACTTGTTTTTTTTTCTTGCAGCACTTACTAATTTGGTCGAACTTGCAAAATAATTTTCTTTCTTTTGTGGGGCAGAACTAATTAGCATGGTTCAGGTAAAAGAAAACACTTTTAGATTAGGGGATTACACTCCATAGCCCCTGACATTTTATGACTCAATCTTCAATGGTATATGGGAGGTAAAGATAAGGGTATAGATGAGCGCAAAGGAAAAAGCATATATAATATTAGTAGACAATACTAATGGCTGCAATGTGCTCATGATATACGTAATAGTAGATGTCACATAGTTCAGTCTTCTCCAAGACAAATGCCTGTACACAATCGTCGGCTGATTCTTGCCATGAGAAACAATGTATTTTATTCCTGTAGGGTCGCGTAATTTTCTAGGATCATGACATGTCCTTAATTATCCCTTGAGAATGGACAATAGAGGGTGTGTGTGTCCAAGTGACACTATATCATTTTATTGAAATGAGATGATTCCTTCCAATGTGACATTTGTACACGCGCATTCAGCGATTTAATCTATGCATAACATGATATGGATTAGCATCCAGAATATATTACACAAGTTCTTGTACGGCGATGCTTGGTCAGATGTCTCATTATCATCAGAGGTGCACAGGGTGCAATCCTTGAATAATCCATGAGAAATGGGAGGGAGGGTAAGTGTCACATGTTGCTTGATAAAAGAAAAATTACTGTATATATGAAATTGAATTATGAGAAAAGCTCGAAGGCTCTCTATGTAGCCCGATTCTTGGTCATGGAAGTTCTGCTTACAGAACTCATGACCTAAACAGCATGGAGGCCAGAATTTTTAGGTACAGGACAGTTTTCAAAAGGCAATCTAAGAACACGATTGTGGCTTACCATGGCTATTTTTCCTAAAAAAAACCCTCTTTGTACAGTACCTTAAGGGGAGACTATCATCAGAAAGTGACCTATTGTTTAAATCAGGTTTTTGGGTTACATGTACAGTACTTTCAAAAAAATGTTAGTATTGGTCTTTTATTCACAGTACAATAAAAAAAATAGTAATCATGCTATTTTCATACTGCCCGCAGGAGATTTTTTAGACTCATACTTCCTGTCATTTTAGGAAGTCTTTTCCACAGGTACATTATCCTCAGAGGCAGGATTACAAGACAGGTTACCTCTGTACACAGCTTATAACACAGGGTCCACCAATCACAGATGTCACAGCTGACCCAGCTCCTTCTCCCTTCACAATGACCGTTGCCACAGGCTTATGTGACACTTCAATGCAAAAGATTGGGTCCACTACTAGGACAGCCCCTTCTCAATCGGACTGCTTACCCACCGTGAAAAAAACACTTATACTCACCTGCCATGCCGGTTCCGTTCCAGCAGTGTCATCACCCATGTTCCCAGGGCTCACATGACGTTGTTATAACATGTGAGCCCTGTACCCAATAAGCGCTGTAGTCAGTGTCCCCGCCTTCAGGTGTATTAGGAATCAAGAGGAAATAAGAGCTGCGGCTGGCCGCTCACTGCCTCAAGATTTCCAAAACGTCCGAAGGCGAGGATAGCGATGCCGGTGCTGACTGGGCGCAGGGCTCACATGTCATAACAACGTCATGTGAGCCCCAGGAATATGAGTCACTTTCATGTCATCAGTCCATAAAACCTTTGATAAATCTATCTTCAGATATTTCTAGGCCCAGTCTTGACGTTTCCCCTTCTGTGGTGGCCAGGTCTTAGCCTCCCTTACCTCCGCCATGTATCTGAGCACTGAACACCTTGTACTTCTGGGCACTCCAGGGAGGTTGCAGCTGTGAAATATAACAGCACTAGAGGATAATGGGATCCCGGTTACTTCACGTTTGATTCTTCTCAAATCTTTGGCAGCCAATGTGCGTCTTTCTTCTCGATAGTTTTTGCGACCTTGCTGACTAGTATCAAAATTTTTTTTAATGATTCTGTGATCGCGCCCCAATACCTGAGCAACTGAGGAAGTGTTGCATCCCTCAGTAAAACTTGTAGCATTTTTTGACATTTCAGGGTCAGTTAAAACTCTTTTTGGACAATTTTTGCCTGAGGAAAATAAGCTGCCTAATAATTCTGCACCTCGATAAAGTATGTTGTATCCTTAGTCGTCTTCCTCCACATTACACAAAAACGCATCACCTGATCTGCTTCATCCAGTAAGCATTAACATTTATACAGCTCGGCGTTGGAAAATCTGCATGAAGATTATGATATGGTGAAAACACTCACTTGCCTAATAATCATGCACACATTGGGTGCAATTAATCAAGAACAGTGATTCTCTCGCCAGTCTTAACCCCTTTCTGACATATGACGTACTATCCCATCGAGGTGGGGTGGGCCCGTATGACCACCGACGGGATAGTACGTCATATGCCACCACACTCATCCCATCCCTAACCCACCTCTTCAACCTATCACTAACTTCTGGCACCTTCCCCTCTGCGTTCAAACATGCCACAATCACGCCTATCCTTAAATAGCCAACGCTCGATCCAACTGCTATGTCCAGCTATCGCCCAATATCGCTGCTCCCACTCGCTTCCAAACTCCTGGAGCAGCACGTCCATGCTGAACTCTCCTCCCACCTCTCATCTAACTTGTTGTTCTACAATCTACAATCTGGTTTCCGCCCCCATCACTCAACTGAGACTGCCCTGACCAAAATCACTAACGACCTACTTACCGCCAAAGCTACTGGACAATACTCTGTACTACTCCTTCTAGACCTGTCCTCTGCTTTCGACACAGTCGACCACTGCCTCCTACTACAGATCCTCTCCTCCTTTAGCATCAAAGACCTCGTCCTATCCTGGATCGCCTTGTACCTTTCCAACCGCACATTCAGCGACTCCCACTTGGCTTGGGACAACTCATAAAGTCCCATGGATTCCAGTACCACCTCTATGCTGATGACACTCAGATCTACCTCTCTGGCCCAGACGTCACCGCTCTGCTGTCCAGAATCCCAGAATGCCTATCAGTCATATCCTCCTTCTTCTCCTCTCGCTTCCTCAAACTCAATGTGGACAAATCTGAACTCATCATCTTTCCTCCATCCCACAGATCTTCCTTACCTGACCTATCTATCGCAATCAATGACATCATGCTTTCCCCCATACCAGAAGTCCGCTGCCTCGGAGTAACCTTCGACTCTGCCCTGTCCTTCAAACCGCACTTCCAAGCTCTTTCCACCTCCTGTTGCCTCCAGCTCAAAAATATCTACAGAATCCGTCCTTTCCTCAACCTTCAATCTACTAAAATGCTTGTGCACGCCCTCATCATCTCCCGCCTTGACGACTGCAACATCCTTTTCTGCGGCCTCCCTGCTAACACACTTGCACCTCTCCAGTCCATTCTTAACTCTGCTGCCCGACTGATTCATCTCTCTCCTCGCTCCTCCTCTGCTTCTCCCCTCTGCAAATCTCTTCACTGGCTCCCATTCCCTCAGCGTATCCAGTTCAAATTACTAATACTGACATACAAAGCCATCCACAACCTGTCTCCTCCATATATCTCTGAACTAATCTCCCGATATCTTCCCTCACGTGATCTCCGGTCCTCCCAAGACCTACTTCTCTCCTCCACACTTATTCGCTCCTCATCCAACCGCCTCCAAGACTTCTCCCGAATATCCCCCATCCTCTGGAATTCTTTGCCCCAACACGTCCGACTATCAACCACATTCGGATCCTTCAGACGGAACCTGAAAACTCATCTCTTCAGGGAAGCCTACAGCCTGCACTGACCCCGCTGCCTCCTCATCACTACCGAAGCTACCGCCTCACCAACGCCGGAGCTCCTGCAACCCCCAACCTACTGTCTCCTTTCCCCATAATCCTGTAGAATGTAAGCCCGCAAGGGCAGGGTCCTCGCCCCGCTGTATCAGTCCGTCACTGTTAGTTTGTTTCCTATAAGTGATATCTGTAACTTGTATGTAACCCCTTCTCATGTACAACACCATGGAATCAATGGTGCTACAGAAATAAATAATAATAATAATAATAATATGCGATCGGCCGCGCTCACGGGGGAGCCGATCGCGGCCGGCTGTCAGCTGACTATCGCAGCTGACATCCGGCACTATGTGCCAGGAGCGGTCACGGACTGCCCCGGAACATTAACCCCCGGCACATTGCAATCAAACATGATCGCAGTGTTTCGGCGGTATAGGGAAGCATCTTGCAGGGAGGGGGCTCCCTGCGGGCTTCCCTGAGACCCCCGGAGCAATGCGATGTGATTGCGTTGCTCCGAGGGTCTCCTACCTCCTTCCTCTCTGCAGCAGGCCCGGATCCAAAATGGCCGCAGCATCCGGGTCCTGCAGGGAGGTGGCTTCACAGCACCTGCTCAGAGCAGGTGCCAGGAATCCTGGAGAGTGCATGTCAGGTCGCTGATCTGACACAGTGCACAGCAAAGTGTCAGATCAGCGATCTTACACTATAACATGATGCCCCCCCCCCTTCCCTGGGGCAATGTTATAGTGTAAAAAAAAAAATATTCACATGTGTAAAAAGAAATTTAAAAAAATTCCAAAAAAAAAAATATATATATATATATATACAGTTAGGTCCATATATATTTGGACAGAGACAACATTTTTCTAATTTTGGGTATAGGCATTACCACAATGAATTTTAATGTGGTAACACAAAAAATATTTTTTGCAATAAAAAGCGTCTTTCAGTGTGTGACGGCTGCCAATCATAAAAATCCGCTAAAAAACCCGCTATTAAAGTAAATCAAGCCCCCCTTCATCACCCCATTAGTTAGGGAAAAATTTTAAAAAATGTATTTATTTCCATTTTTCCATTAGGGTTAGGACTAGGGTTAGGGCTAGAGTTAGGGCTAGGGTTAGGGCTAGGGTTATAGCTAGGGTTAGGGCTAGGGTTTGGGGTAGGGTTAGGGCTAGGGTTGGGGCTAGGGTTAAGGCTACAGTTAGGGTTGGGGCTAAAGTTAGGGTTAGGGTTGGGGCTAAAGTTAGGGTTCGGGTTTAGGAATAGGGTAACGGTTGGGAATAGGGTTGGGATTAGGGTTAGGGGTGTGTCAAGGTTAGGGGTGTGGTTAGGGTTACCGTTGGGATTAGGGATGTGTTTGGATTAGGGTTTCAGTTATAATTGGGGGGGTTCCACTGTTTAGGCACATCAGGGGCTCTCCAAACGCGGCATGGCGTCCGATCTCAATTCCAGCCAATTCTGCGTTGAAAAAGTAAAACAGTGCTCCTTCCCTTCCGAGCTCTCCCGTGCACCTAAACAGGGGTTTACCCCAAAATATGGGGTATCAGCGTACTCAGGACACATTGGACAACAACTGTTGCAATTTCTCCTGTTACCCTTGAGAAAATACAAAACTAGAGGCTAAAAAATAATTTTTGTGGAAAAAAAAGGATTTTTTATTTACACGGCTATGCGTTATAAACTGTAGTGAAACACCTGGGGGTTCAAAGTTCTCACAACACATCTAGATAAGTTCCTTGGGGGGTCTAGTTTCCAATATGGGGTCACTTGTGGGGGTTTCTACTGTTTAGGTACATTAGGGGCTCTGCAAACACAATGTGAGGCCTGCAGACAAATCCATCTAAGTCTGCATTCCAAATGACCCTCCTTCCCTTCCGAGCTCTGCCATGGTGGTTCCCCCCCACATATGGGGTATCAGCGTACTCAGGACAAATTGGACAACAACTTTTGGGGTCCAATTTCTCCTGTTACCCTTGGAAAAATACAAAACTGGGGGCTAAAATATAATTTTGGTGGAAAAAAAAGCTTTTTCATTTTCACGAATCTGCGTTACAAACTGTAGTGAAACACTTGGGGGTTAAAAGTTCTCACAACACATCTAGATAAGTTCCTTGGGGGGGTCTAGTTTCCAATATGGTGTCACTTGTCAGGGGTTTCTACTGTTTAGTTACATCAGGGGCTCTGCAAACGCAATGTGACGCCTGCAGACCAATCCATCTAAATCTGCATTCCAAATGACGCTCCTTCCCTTCCGAGCTCTGCCATGCGCTCAAACGGTGGTTCCCCTCCACATATGGGGTATCAGCATACTCAGGACACATTGTACAACAACTTTTGGGGTCCAATATCTCCTGTTACCCCTGAGAAAATACAAAACTGGGGGCTAAAAAATATTTTTTGTGGAAAAAAATATATTTTTTATTTTCACGGCTCTGCATTATAAACTGTAGTGAAACACGTGGGGGTTCAAAGTTCTCACAACACATCTAGATAAGTTTCTTGGGGGGTCTAGTTTCCAATATGGGGTCACTTGTGAGGGAATTCTACTGTTTAGGTACATCAAGGGCTCTGCAAACGCAATGTGACGCCTGCATACAATCCATCTAATTCTGCATTCCAAATTACGCTCCTTCCCTTCCGAGCTCTGCCATGCGCTCAAACGGTGGTCCCCCCCCACATATGGGGTATCAGCGTACTCAGGACACATTGGACAACAACCTTTGGGGTCCAATTTCTCCTGTTACTTTTGATAAAATACAAAACTGGGGGCTAAAATATAATTTTTGTGGAAAAAAAATATTTTTTATTTTTACGGCTCTGCGTTATAAACTGTAGTGAAACACCTGGGGGTTCAAAGTTCTCACAACACATCTAGATAAGTTCCTTGGGGGGTCTAGTTTCCAATATGGGGTCACTTGTGGGGATTTCTACTGTTTAGGTACATTAGGGGCTCTGCAAACGCAATGTGAGGCCTGCAGACAAATCCATCTAAGTCTGCATTCCAAATGACCCTCCTTCCCTTCCGAGCTCTGCCATGGTGGTTCCCCCCCCACATATGGGGTATCAGCGTACTCAGGACAAATTGGACAACAACTTTTGGGGTCCAATTTCTCCTGTTACCCTTGGAAAAATACAAAACTGGGGGCTAAAATATAATTTTGGTGGAAAAAAAAGCTTTTTCATTTTCACGAATCTGCGTTACAAACTGTAGTGAAACACTTGGGGGTTAAAAGTTCTCACAACACATCTACATGAGTTCCTTAGGGGGTCTACTTTCCAAAATGGTGTCACTTGTGGAGGGTTTCAATGGTTAGCACATCAGTGGCTCTCTAAACGCAACATGGCGTCCCATCTCAATTTCAGTCAATTTTGCATTGAAAAGTCAAATGGCGCTCCTTCCTTTCCGAGCTATGCCATGCGCCCAAACAGTGGTTTACTCCCACATATGGGCTATCAGCATACTCAGGACAAATTGTACAACAACTTTTGGGGTCCAATTTCTTCTCTTACCCTTGGGAAAATAAAAAATTGGGGGCGAAAAGATCATTTTTGTCTTTATAACCCCTACATGACATCTGCTTTACATGTACGGCGCCTGTCAGAAGCAGCAAGCCCACCCCATACCTGGCAGGTGATTGGTGTGTGTTACAGTCAGGACCCGCCACTCCACCCACGATTGTTAACCTGTTAAGTGCCGCTGTCAGTTTCTGACAGCGCATTCAACACACACCGACATGCGTGCGTGCCATTTTCTCTGCTCATCGTGGATCGCCGATTGGTTGTCATGACAGCAGAGGGTCAGCTGATGACCCCCGTGCCTGTCATTACAGATCCCCTTTGAAATCCTGCCTGTGGCTGGGCTTCAAAGGAGACCATAATTTCTGCTATATGAAACGATGCTCTGGCATGGCAGTATACAGCACAAGCAATCAGATGATTGTGGCTTTAAGTCCCCTAAGGGGACTAACAAGAACAGTCAAAAGTAATATATATATATATATATATATATATATATATATATATATATATATATATATATATATCATATTTAAAAAAAAATAAGAAAAAAAATATAAAAAAATATAAAGGTTCAAATCACTCCCCTTCTTCCGCATTGAAAATAAAGATATAAAAAAATACATATACGTGGTATCGATGCGTTCAGAAAAATCCGATCTATCAAAATTTAAAAACAATTAACCCAATCGGTAAACACCATAAACAGAAAAAAATTAAAGAACGCCCAAATTATGCTTTCTTGCTCAACACGATTCCACAAAAAAAGCTGTAAGGCCAGTCTCACACGTCCAGATAATTCCGGTACCGGAAAAATCAGTTCCGGAATTATCCGTGTCCGTGTGCTTACGTTGAACATCAGTGTGGCACACGTGCGGCAGCCGTGTGCCACCCGTGTGCCGACTGAGGACCACACGGACCGTGCAGGAGACAGCACTAGAGTTAAGCGCTGTCCCCTGCGTGCGGTGCTGAAGCCGGTATTCATCCCTTCTTCCCAGCAGCGTTCGCTGGAAAGAAGGAATGAATAATCTTTTTTTTTAATTTATTTTTGTTTTTAAAATAAAGTTGCCGGTAATCTGCCCCCTCCCACCCCCTGTGCGCCCCCTGCTGGCATTAAAATACTTACCCAGCTCCCTCGGCGCTTACATCCTCTCAGCGTCGCTGCTTGTCCTGTATGAGCGGTTACGAAGTATTGCTCCGCAAAAAATAGTACACTATGTGGTAAAATGAACGGTGTCATTCAAAAATACAACTCGTCTGCAATAAACAAGCCCTCGTATGTCTATGCGGACAGAAAAATAAAAAAAACAGTTCTGGCTCTGGGAAGAACGGGAGGAAAAAATGGAGACACAAAAACGGATATTGGCCGCAGTGTGAGGATGCTAATCTTTAGTGACATTTCCGATTAACCAAGTATTTTTTGGGGGGTGGTTTTTACATATTAAGAAAAACTCTTGGGCACAAACTGCGAAAATTATCCGGAAAGTGAATTGATTATAGCTCAGGGTCTCGTTTGCGTAGCATACCTGTTTAGGCACTGGCGTGATATTAATACCACTTTGATATAAATGCGGGAAGTCTGCAGTAAATACGTTCCGTGGGACTATAGCAAAAAGTTATTCCTGTAATTTAGCCAAAAAGATAATGTAAAAAACGGACGAGCTCCCCGCCAACATCCCGAGTCTGGATGCTTTTAATTACTTTTAGAAATGAGACGGTTAAATATCCAAACTTCTCGTAGAACCTTCAACAATTAAATAATTTTCTCCGGGCGCGCAGACAATGTAACACTTGTAAAAAAAAAAACAAAAAAAATGTATACAGGTTTGATGTATGCGCAACATCATAATATCAAGATGCAGCAGAGCGGCGAACAAATCGCCTCTTGTTGTAAAAATGGAAATGAATTCCCACAGATGAAGCGGGCCAAACACTGGCTGGCTTGTGACGGGCTTTCCAGTGTCACGATGAGAGGAATCACTGTAGTTTAAGAACTTTGAAGGAAGAGGCCTGATTGTGTCTACAAGCTAATTGTACTGAGAGCGCAGCTGCACGGGGCTGGATCAACTGCAATTGAAGGAGCTTGCAGACTTCCTGACGCCAGCCTGTAGTGCTCCCACCAACATACTGGCAAATCCATATTGTTTTGCAGACATTATCTGGTCGGCTTCATTTTTCACTTGAATTTGTGACTTGAATGAAAGTGGAGCGGCTTCCCCTTTGAATTAAAAGAAAAATAAAATCTGCTGTGGATCAGGCCTGGTGGGAAAACACATTGTAAGCTCAGGCTTATTTGTTGAGACCGCATTTACTGCAAGTTCAGCAAGCCCCCTGTATAAAGAGGAGCCGTCCCTGGCATAACCCCACGCTCACCCCAGGCTCGAACTGTTCACAATCTATTGCTAAATCCCACCCCTGGTATTCAGTCCATGCAAAGTCAATATATATTTGCTGATGCTTGTTATTCGGACGACTTCATCAGATTTTTATCTAGGACCCAAATATTCCCTACGGAGCATAAATTCCAATACTCTGGACTGGTTGCTGGCACTTTGAAGTATGCGATAATTAAAAGAATCTAGAATTTCTGACCGTGACCGTGCTAAAGCCAGCCAAGTATGAGGCGCAAAAACTAAGCGATAGCACGTTAACATTTCTATTGGACCGTCTTCCGGAACTGTATCCATTCTCATAGATTTTGAAGACACTTTTGACTTTCCAAATCAGGCAGATAAAAAACCTGTTTAACCCCCAGAGCTTTTTTTGTTTTTCGCTCCCCTTCTTTCCAGAGCCATAACTTTTTTTATTTTTCCATCAATATGGCCATGTGGGCCATATTTTTTTTGCTGGACGAGTTGTACTTTTGAACGATACCATTGGTTTTACCATGTCGCGTAACAGAAAACGGAAAAAACATTCCATTGCAAAAAAAAAGTGCAATCCCACACTAGTTTTTTTATTTGGCTTTTTTTGCTAGGTTCATTAAATGCTAAAACTCACCTGCTATTATGATTCTCCACATCATTACGAGTTCATAGACACCAAACATCTCTAGGTTCTTTTTTTATCTAAGTGGTGAAAAAAAAATCCAAACTTTGCTAAAAAAAAATTGCGCCATTTTCCGATACCCGTAACGACTCCATTTTTCGTGATCTGAGGATGGGTGAGGGGCTATTTTTTGTGTGCCGAGCTGGTGTTTTTATTGATACCACTTTTGTGCGCATACTTTTTTTGATTGCCCATTATTGCATTTTAATGCAATGTCGTGGCGACCAAAAAAAAACATAATTTTGGCGTTATGCTGTTTAACGATCAGGTTAATCCTTTTTTTATTGATAGATCAGGCAAATCTGAATGCGGCGATACCAAATATGTGTAGGTTTGATTTCTTTTTTATTGTTTTATTATGATTGGGACGATTTTGATTGGGATTTTAAACTTTTATATTTTTTTATTGTTTTTATATTTTTAAACACTTTTTTTTTTTTTTATTGGCATGCTTCATTAGCCTCTATGGGAGGCTAGAAGCTGCCACTATACGATCGCCTCTGCTACATAGAGGTGAAGCACAGATCACCTCTATTTAGCAGAAAAGCAGCATTGCTTTGAGCACCGACCACAGGGTGGCGCTCAAAACAATCTGCCATCAACAACCATAGAGGTCTCAAGGAGACCTCAGGTTGTTATGGCAATGCACTGCTGACCCCCGACCATGTGACGGCGACACTTGTTAAATGCCGCTGACAGAGTTTGACAGCGGCATTTAACTAGTTAACGGGCACGGGCGGATCGCCATCCCGCTCATGCCCATTCCGGCCACATGTCAGCTGTTGATAACAGCTGACATGTTGCGGCTTTGAGGTGGGCTCACCGCCGGAGAGACTCTTGTCTGGCTACAAAAAGCGTTTACAAGCTGTGATACTTTTAAAAGGGGGTGTTACTAGGCACTAACCATTCAGAGTGCGCAATCTTTTGCATCGGCCCATTTTCCTTTTTGTAATTTTTAAATTTTTGCCTAAAATAACAAGGAATTGTGTCATCTCCAACTTTAGGCCTTTTAGAGATCATTTCATCTTCAACTGTTCACAGTAATTTTAACCAGGGGTGCCCAAACTTTAGCAAGCCACTATAGCCTTAGGGTATGTGCCCATAGCAATTTTTTCTACCTGGAACCCGCCTGATAAAAAAACACTCAATAAACGATCAAAATAATGGGCATACGCACTGCAATGACTTGCTGTGCACATGTTTTGCCTTTTGTAACTTCTTTTAACCGCGTCAGGTGTCGAAAACTGTGAAGTGGCAATTCTCCATGAGGCTTCTTCTTGGAAGTGGCAATTATTTTATATGTAAAAATGTTTTTAAAAAACACCCCCAAAACAAGAATTTTCCTAAAGCTTCTTCTGCTTTCCATATGATGCGGCTTTGCCTGGTCTTTGAGACGCTGTGTGCGCATACCCTAAATCTCATAGCACAATCCCCGTATATCGCAGGTGTCATGGACATGCTGATGCTGTGGTATACTACATGTCAGACTCTAAAGTAAAGTCTGATCTTTCTGAAGCCAGGAGCTATTACAATTGGCAGCATTTTTGGGTAGGAGTCGGTGAGTAATTTATTACTAAGGCCACTGTCTATTCAAAGTCTTTGAAGTAGGTCAACCCGACTGGAATTGTAGGTTCGTTGCACTTTATGACCTTGGAGAAGTTTCTACATCTTCTTATGCTGACACCAATGTGAAGGTTTTATGTTCTTTGCCCTCACCATCACGAGGAGTACCAGGTCATGCTTGGTACTGGCTGGGAGTTTTGCTTCAACATAAAATCAAAAATGGAAAGAAATTCATTGTGTTTCTTATGTAAAGTACCCTGATTGTTAAAGAAAATCAAGTCCCATCTTCTAGAAGAAAAGTCCTTTTGTCTGTCATTGTTATATCTTGGTTTCTGTTTTTTTTCAGGGAATGCTACCAAGATGTTATAGCTGAGATGTTACGTTTTCTGTTGCTTCTATAGAGCCAACATATACCACTAAGCTGCACAAAGACCGTGACTATTCAAATCCGTATCGGTGCCCAATGGGGCTAACAATCTTACTTCTCTATGAGGGAATTTAATGGGACCTATCAATAAGGAGGAAACCCCTAGAAACACAAGGAGGACATACACCCTTATATGGCATCGTTTTCTTAAAGGAAACGTCCAGGACTATCCCATCTTTCGCGTGTGGCTGTCACTCCCCTAAGAAGGCAATTTTCAATTACATTTCACTAGCCATCTTATGCCAATGACCTCATCTTGGTGCAAGAGAGATGACAGCCCTTCCTAAAATTCAGCCATTTCCTTGGATGTCATGTCCTCTATTGATGGCACCTAAACTCATAGCTTGATGCAAGGAGGGGGCTGTGAGGAATCTTTTAGGGGCAGAAATATAAATTTGGGGAAAGTAGTTAAGAGATCTAGAAGGTCCAGGGTCAGGACACAAATCTCATAAGCCAACAGGCACGTGATGATGGGAAGTTGGAGATAGGACATAAGAAAAAAACATTTGGGTGACATAGGGGATTGATATAATTACTGGAAACAGCATTTGAAAATGCATTTCTGGTGCATAAAACCCCTAAGGGTATGTTCACATGGAGCTTTTGGATGAGAATTTTAAAGCAGATCTACTTCAAAATCCACATAAAAAAACAACTTCACGCTTTTCTTGAATATGCTTACTTTTGATTTCAAGGAGAAATCGACTCAGAGTTCATACGGCAAGTTTTTTTCTGATAAAAAGAAGTGACATGTCGCTTCTTTGCTGCAGATTCCTTGTGGAATCCACTCCAAGGCTGTGTGAACACGACATCTTCTTCAGATTCTGCCCAGAGTCCGCCTGAAAAAGCGCCCCATGAAATAAACAAAACGCACAGCAATGTACCAACGACATTGCTGTGCCCATGTTTAGTCTTTTCTTACTTTTTTTTTATCCTCACTAGGGTATAGGAATTGTGAAAAGGTTAAAAGAAGTAGCATGTCCATTACTCAGAAGCCCCTCTCGAGTTATAGTATAAATAGTAGAAAAAATAGGCCAATAATTGAGCTAGAACAAAAATGACGGCATGACCGCCAGCAACAACTTAACTATGGCGGCATCGCCTAGGAAAGGCTTGGCAGGTGTTTTAAAAACTGCTGCGTCCAGTTACAGACTAAGGACTTCAGTGATTTTTCTCATACGGTCCAAGACTCATCAGTGTTTTTGGTCAGTGCGTCAGATTTTACCATCAGTGTTTGGTCAGAGTTACATACATTTTTTCTTGGATAAGAAAAAAAAACCTGATGGAAGTTTTTCAAGATTCTCATAATAAACATTTTGTGAAAAATGAACTGCAGACTCGGTCCGAGCAAAAAGAAAATCGGACATGGGGACTACCCCATAGACCGTTATAGGTACAAGTGCTATCTGTGAAAAACACTAACAGCACTTATGCAAATAAAACTGTCATCTGCAGGGGTCCTAAGAGCATACATACGGGGGTAGTGATCTTAAAACAATCGATACGGCATACCACAATCTATGGATTGATGTCTCAATTGTTCCTGTGCAATCCAAACAGCCCAGTTACTCCAATGCAATGTAAATGAGAGGTTATGCTACACAAACTACATAGGTGCACTGCGATAAAATTGTGCCCCCAGTGCTGGCCAGTATATCGACTTTTCCATCTGTAGATGTGCAGCCATCTCCCCATTCTAAAGCTGGCCGTACACGCCAATATTGACGAGTTCGCTGAACAGTCAAATGTGTATGGTGTCGTTGGCCAACTGATGGTTGAGGCAGATGTCGATCAGGCATGTCCGATTTCAGACTACCGATAGCATTCTTCTCTTTGAGATAAGCAGCAGGACAACATGTCAGTCGGCAGCTTTCTCATAGAGAACTCAGGAGCCCTCGGCCAAACGAGCACTCCTGTGTTCAGGGAAAAAGGTCGAGATGGTTGTCTGACAAACGATCTTTCGGCCTACAACCATCTCATGTGTATGATCAGCTTAAGACCACCTTGACTGGAGGAACATGGAGGAACAACAGTTTAGGGACATGCCATAAATGTCTTAGAAGGGAAGATCATTTTTGTCAATATTTTGCCCTAATTAAAGCTTACGTATTTTAACCAAAATAACAAATTGTATGTGCTGACTAATTTAATAATATATGCTTGTAATGGTTGGAACTCTTTCATACAAAGCCCCAAATTCCCAGGTTCCCATCAAACATCAAAAAGGTCAAATACCAATGTTTAGAAAGAATTTTAGAAGTTAGGTATGTGTTGTGAATTCTGTGGCTGAATTCACTCCTGTGGTCACAAGTGGTACTGCAGCTTCTGAGCTTCCTCCCTCAGGTGTTCTGGTGAGCTCGTTAACTGCTTCATTACTTAACTCCGCCTGATGCTGCTATCCTTGCTCCTTGTCAATGTTTCAGTGTTGGATCTGAGCTTCTCCTGATTGTTCCTGTGACCTGCTGCTCTGTATAGCTAAGTGCCTTTTGCTTTTTTGTTGCTTTTTTTCTGTCCAGCTTGTCTTTTGTTTTGCTGGAAGCTCTGAGACGCAAAGGGTGTACCGCCGTGCCGTTAGTTCGGCACGGTGGGTTTTTTTTTGCCCCCTTTGCGTGGTTTTGCTTTAGGGTTTTTTGTAGACTGCAAAGTTCGCTTTACTGTCCTCGCTCTGTCCTAGAATATCGGGCCCCACTTTGCTGAATCTATTTCATCCCTACGTTTTGTCTTTTCATCTTACTCACAGTCATTATATGTGGGGGGCTGCCTTTTCCTTTGGGGAATTTCTCTGGGGCAAGTCAGGCCTATTTTTCTATCTTCAGGCTAGCTAGTTTCTTAGGCTGTGCCGAGTTGCCTAGGTAGTTGTTAGGCGCAATCCACAGCCGCTTTTAGTTGTGTTTAGGATAGGATCAGGTGTGCAGTCTACAGAGTTTCCACGTCTCAGAGCTCGTTCTTGTATTTTTGGGTATTTGTCAGATCACTGTGTGCGCTCTGATCGCTAAGCACACTGTGTTTCTGGATTGCCTTCATAACACCTGTCATTAGCAAACATAACAGTACAAGGAGCCACTAATGATTCTCAATAGAGGGAAAGAAAAAGTTCTGACATCATTTTTTTTTTTTTTTCCTGCTCTGTGTTCACTTTTTTTTTTCCCCCTAGACTTTTGGGTGATTCTGGACACAGGTGTGGACATGGATATTCAGGGTCTGTGCTCTTCAATGGATAATCTCGTTATAAATGTACAAAAAATTCAAGATACTATTGATCAGAAATCTATGTTAGAACCAAGAATTCCTATTCCTGATTTGTTTTTTGGAGATAGAACTAAGTTTCTAAGTTTCAAAAATAATTATAAGCTATTTCTGGCCTTGAAACCTCATTCTTCTGGTAATCCTATTCAACAGGTTTTGATTATTATTTCTTTTTTGCGCGGCAACCCTCAAGACTGGGCATTTTCTCTTGCGCCAGGAGACCCTGCATTGAGTAGTGTCGATGCGTTTTTCCTGGCGCTCGGATTGCTGTACGATGAGCCTAATTCAGTGGATCAGGCTGAGAAAAATTTGCTGGCTTTGTGCCAGGGTCAGGATGATATAGAAGTATATTGTCAGAAATTTAGGAAATGGTCAGTACTCACTCAGTGGAATGAATCTGCGCTGGCAGCTTTGTTCAGAAAGGGTCTCTCTGAGGCTCTTAAGGATGTCATGGTGGGATTTCCTATGCCTGCTGGTTTGAATGAGTCTTTGTCTTTGGCCATTCAGATCGGTCGACGCTTGCGCGAGCGTAAATCTGTGCACCATTTGGCGGTACTGCCTGAGGTTAAACCTGAGCCTATGCAGTGCGATAGGACTATGACTAGAGTTGAACGGCAGGAATACAGACGTCTGAATGGTCTGTGTTTCTACTGTGGTGATTCCACTCATGCTATTTCTGATTGTCCTAAGCGCACTAAGTGGTCCGCTAGGTCTGCCGTCATTGGTACTGTACAGTCCAAATTCCTTCTGTCCATTACCTTGATATGCTCTTTGTCGTCATTTTCTGTCATGGCGTTTGTGGATTCGGGCGCTGCCCTGAATCTGATGGATTTGGATTATGCTAAACGTTGTGGGTTTTTCTTGGAGCCTTTGCGGTGTCCTATTCCATTGAGAGGAATTGATGCTACACCTTTGGCCAAGAATAAACCTCAATACTGGGCCCAGCTGACCATGTGCATGGCTCCTGCACATCAGGAAGTTATTCGCTTTCTGGTGTTGCATAATCTGCATGATGTGGTCGTGTTGGGGTTGCCATGGCTACAAACCCATAATCCAGTATTGGATTGGAATTCCATGTCGGTATCCAGCTGGGGTTGTCAGGGGGTACATGGTGATGTTCCATTTTTGTCGATTTCGTCATCCACCCCTTCTGAGGTCCCAGAGTTCTTATCTGATTATCAGGATGTATTTGAAGAGCCCAAGTCCGATGCTCTACCTCCGCATAGGGATTGTGATTGTGCTATCAATTTGATTCCTGGTAGTAAATTCCCTAAAGGTCGATTATTTAATTTATCCGTGCCCGAACACGCCGCTATGCGCAGTTATGTGAAGGAATCCCTGGAGAAGGGACATATTCGCCCATCGTCATCACCACTGGGAGCAGGGTTCTTCTTTGTAGCCAAGAAGGATGGTTCGCTGAGACCGTGTATTGATTACCGCCTTCTTAATAAGATCACTGTTAAATTTCAGTATCCCTTGCCATTGTTATCTGACTTGTTTGCTCGGATTAAGGGGGCTAGTTGGTTCACTAAGATAGATCTTCGTGGTGCGTATAATCTGGTGAGAATCAGGCAAGGAGATGAATGGAAAACTGCATTCAATACGCCCGAGGGTCATTTTGAGTATCTAGTGATGCCGTTCGGACTTGCCAATGCTCCATCTGTGTTTCAGTCTTTTATGCATGACATCTTCCGTGAGTATCTGGATAAATTCCTGATTGTTTACTTGGATGACATTTTGATCTTCTCAGATGATTGGGAGTCTCATGTGAAGCAGGTCAGAATGGTTTTTCAGGTCCTGCGTGCTAACTCTTTGTTTGTGAAGGGATCAAAGTGTCTCTTTGGTGTGCAGAAAGTTTCATTTTTAGGGTTCATCTTTACCCCTTCTACTATCGAGATGGATCCAGTTAAGGTCCAAGCCATCCAGGATTGGATTCAGCCGACATCTCTGAAAAGTCTGCAAAAGTTCCTGGGCTTTGCAAATTTTTATCGTCGCTTCATCTGTAATTTTTCTAGCATTGCCAAACCATTGACCGATTTGACCAAGAAGGGTGCTGATTTGGTTAATTGGTCTTCTGCTGCTGTGGAAGCTTTTCAGGAGTTGAAGCGTCGTTTTTGTTCTGCTCCTGTGTTGTGTCAGCCAGATGTTTCTCTTCCGTTCCAGGTCGAGGTTGATGCTTCTGAGATTGGAGCAGGGGCGGTTTTGTCACAGAGAGGTTCTGATTGCTCAGTGATGAAACCATGTGCTTTCTTTTCCAGGAAGTTTTCGCCCGCTGAGCGTAATTATGATGTGGGCAATCGAGAGTTGCTGGCCATGAAGTGGGCATTCGAGGAGTGGCGTCATTGGCTTGAAGGAGCTAAGCATCGCGTGGTGGTATTGACTGATCATAAGAACTTGACTTATCTCGAGTCTGCCAAGCGCTTGAATCCTAGACAGGCCCGTTGGTCGTTATTTTTTGCCCGCTTCGACTTTGTGATTTCGTACCTTCCAGGCTCTAAAAATGTGAAGGCGGATGCTCTGTCTAGGAGTTTTGTGCCCGACTCTCCGGGTTTATCTGAGCCAGCGGGTATCCTCAAGGAAGGAGTCATTGTGTCTGCCATCTCCCCTGATTTGCGGCGGGTGCTGCAAAAATTTCAGGCTAATAAACCTGATCGTTGTCCAGCAGAGAAACTGTTCGTCCCTGATAGGTGGACTAATAAACTTATCTCTGAACTTCATTGTTCGGTGTTGGCTGGTCATCCTGGAATCTTTGGTACCAGAGAGTTAGTGGCTAGATCCTTCTGGTGGCCATCTCTGTCACGGGATGTACGTACTTTTGTGCAGTCCTGTGGGATTTGTGCTCGGGCTAAGCCCTGCTGTTCTCGTGCCAGTGGGTTGCTTTTGCCCTTGCCGGTCCCAAAGAGGCCTTGGACACATATTTCGATGGATTTCATTTCTGACCTTCCCGTTTCTCAAAAGATGTCAGTCATTTGGGTGGTCTGTGATCGCTTTTCTAAAATGGTCCATCTGGTGCCCTTGGCTAAATTGCCTTCCTCCTCTGATTTGGTACCTTTGTTCTTTCAGCATGTGGTTCGGTTGCATGGCATTCCTGAGAATATTGTTTCTGACAGAGGTTCCCAGTTTGTTTCAAGGTTCTGGCGAGCCTTTTGTGGTAGGATGGGCATTGACCTATCCTTTTCCTCGGCTTTCCATCCTCAGACTAATGGCCAGACCGAACGAACCAATCAGACCTTGGAAACATATCTGAGATGTTTTGTTTCTGCAGACCAGGATGATTGGGTGTCCTTTTTGCCGTTGGCTGAGTTCGCCCTTAATAATCGGGCCAGCTCGGCTACCTTGGTTTCTCCATTTTTTTGCAATTCTGGGTTCCATCCTCGTTTCTCTTCAGGACAGGTTGAGTCTTCGGACTGTCCTGGTGTGGATTCTGTGGTGGATAGGTTGCAGCAGATCTGGACTCAGGTAGTGGACAATTTGATCTTGTCCCAGGAGAAAGCTCAACTTTTCGCTAATCGCAGACGCCGTGTGGGTCCCCGACTTCGTGTTGGGGATCTGGTTTGGTTATCTTCTCGTCATATTCCTATGAAGGTTTCCTCTCCTAAATTTAAACCTCGTTTTATTGGTCCGTATAGGATTTCTGAGGTTCTCAATCCTGTGTCTTTTCGTTTGACCCTCCCAGACTCCTTTTCCATACATAATGTATTCCATAGGTCGTTGTTGCGGAGATACGTGGCACCCATGGTTCCATCTGTTGAGCCTCCTGCCCCGGTTTTGGTGGAGGGGGAATTGGAGTATATTGTGGAGAAGATTTTGGATTCTCGTGTTTCTAGACGGAAACTCCAGTATCTGGTTAAATGGAAGGGTTATGCTCAGGAAGATAATTCCTGGGTTTTTGCCTCTGATGTTCATGCTTCCGATCTTGTTCGTGCCTTTCATGCGGCTCATCCTGGTCGGCCTGGGGGCTCTGGTGAGGGTTCGGTGACCCCTCCTCAAGGGGGGGGTACTGTTGTGAATTCTGTGGCTGAATTCACTCCTGTGGTCACAAGTGGTACTGCAGCTTCTGAGCTTCCTCCCTCAGGTGTTCTGGTGAGCTCGTTAACTGCTTCATTACTTAACTCCGCCTGATGCTGCTATCCTTGCTCCTTGTCAATGTTTCAGTGTTGGATCTGAGCTTCTCCTGATTGTTCCTGTGACCTGCTGCTCTGTATAGCTAAGTGCCTTTTGCTTTTTTGTTGCTTTTTTTCTGTCCAGCTTGTCTTTTGTTTTGCTGGAAGCTCTGAGACGCAAAGGGTGTACCGCCGTGCCGTTAGTTCGGCACGGTGGGTTTTTTTTGCCCCCTTTGCGTGGTTTTGCTTTAGGGTTTTTTGTAGACTGCAAAGTTCGCTTTACTGTCCTCGCTCTGTCCTAGAATATCAGGCCCCACTTTGCTGAATCTATTTCATCCCTACGTTTTGTCTTTTCATCTTACTCACAGTCATTATATGTGGGGGGCTGCCTTTTCCTTTGGGGAATTTCTCTGGGGCAAGTCAGGCCTATTTTTCTATCTTCAGGCTAGCTAGTTTCTTAGGCTGTGCCGAGTTGCCTAGGTAGTTGTTAGGCGCAATCCACAGCCGCTTTTAGTTGTGTTTAGGATAGGATCAGGTGTGCAGTCTACAGAGTTTCCACGTCTCAGAGCTCGTTCTTGTATTTTTGGGTATTTGTCAGATCACTGTGTGCGCTCTGATCGCTAAGCACACTGTGTTTCTGGATTGCCTTCATAACACCTGTCATTAGCAAACATAACAGGTATGGCTTTGTGAAAAAAAGGAGGTTTACATTTTTGTATTGAGAAAATTGTTTGCTGAATAATTATTAAATTAGTCATCACATAATTTTGGACCTATTTTAGTAAAAAAAAAAAGCTAAAATAATAGGAATCCTTTAAATAAAATACATAGGGAATATGTAGCTTTCAGCAATATATGGATTCTCAACTTATATTTAATTTCAGTCATAGCAATGTTATAGGAATGAAAAACTAAAGCCGTCATTAGAAATGCCAAAAAACAATATATACACTGTAGTCGCGGCAGAAATGAAATCACATATGATATGATCTCGTAGCATGTGCCATAATTCCCCATCAGCACAATGACAACATCCCTATTAATAATCTCTCCATTTCTTTGTCGTTCTCGTTGGCCAGACCTCACATATTGGAATAATTACATTTCAGTGTAATGTAATATAATAAGAAGTGTGAACTGAGCCGACACTTTAACACTGATTGTTAAGTCAATATACTGGGTTTTCAGTCACCAGTAAAGTGGAACCACTTGCACAGACATTGTCCGCACTTCAGGGGCACCTAGATTAAAAATGTATTTTTCCACTAACTCTTTGTCTGTAAAAACATTGCAGGTTTTATTGGTCATGCTCCATGATCATATAAATGTGGCACAAGTAAATTTGGCGTCTCCAAGTCCTTCCCATATTACAAAGTCGAATAAAGTCAATTTTTTTTTGCTCATTCCAGGGGCAGGCTTGTAAGGGGAGTAAAGATAAATTCTAACTCCGGTAAAGAAACTATGCTACTTGTTTCACTTGAAATGTGTCAGATGGCCCAGTAGGAGCACAGCGTTGATGTAGGGGAGAGCATGGTGACTCCAAAGCCCCATGGCTAACCCTAATAAGACAAGAAGAGAGGCGATAATAAAACAGTGTGTCTTGGTGCCAAGGAGCCATGTGTGGATGCCCTACATGTGGAGTCACATTGACCTGCAGTTGGAGGGTTGACGAGCTTAAAGCTAAAGATGGGCAGTGGCTGCCTGTCACTTGCTATAAATGTTTGTTATTTTATTTTTTATTTAACTTGGTGTAAATGGGACTGTTCTCCTAAATATAGAGTTCATTTTCTTTTGTTCCTGCTCCTCTGTGCTCCTGACATATAGTTTCCGGTCTATAAATCTACTCTTTTTAGTCAACTGGGTGTGGACCAAAAAAAGATGCCCCCACAGAAGAGCTGAGGATCACGTCTATTATTTTAGGGAAGAGGAGGCCATATATTGGGAACGGAGAGGTGTAGGAGGAAAAGTAAAACAACACCAGATACAGGAGACCAGCGGCATTTACAACAGGAAAACAAAATTACATATACAGTATATGGCAAGTAGCAGGTCCTCTTTAACGGCGTATTGCATCTTCAGGTTTTTTTCTATCTCTGTCTGGACCCCATTATTCCTAATCATATACTATATAATTCTATAACATAAAAAAGAGGTAAACATTTTTCCTCCTATCGACCATGCAATCACTGGAAACATGGTGCATTGGAGCACTTGCGAGAAGGCAATTTTCAATTACATTTCACTAGCCATCTTGTGCCAATGACCTCATCGTGGTGCAAGAGAGATGACAGCCCTTCCTAAAATTCAGCCAGTTCCTTGGATGTCATGTCCTCTATTGATGGCACATAAACTCATAGCTTGATGCAAGGAGGGGGCTGTGAGAAATCTTTTAGGGGCAGAAATATAAATTTGCACAGACATTGTCCGCACTTCAGGGGCACCTAGATTAAAAATGTCTTTTTCCACTAACTCTTTGTCTGTAAAAACATTGCAGGTTTTATTGGTCATGCTCCATGATCATATAAATATGGCACAAGTAAATTTGGCGTCTCCAAGTCTTTCCCATATTACAGAGTCAAATAAAGTCAATTTTTTTTGCTCATTCCAGGGGCAGGCTTGTAAGGGGAGTAAAGATAAATTCTAACTCCAGCAAATAGACTATGCTACTTGTTTCACTTGAAATGTGTCAGAAGGCCCAGTAGGAGCACAGCGTTGACGTAGGGGAGAGCATGGTGACTCCAAAGTCTATAAATCTACTCTTTTTAGTCAACTGGGTGTGGACCAAAAAAAGATGCCCCCACAGAAGAGCTGAGGATCACGTCTATTATTTTAGGGAAGAGGAGGCCATATATTGGGAACGGAGAGGTGTAGGAGGAAAAGTAAAACAACACCAGATACAGGAGACCAGCGGCATTTACAACAGGAAAACAAAATTACACATACAGTATATGGCAAGTAGCAGGTCCTCTTTAACGGCGTATTGCATCTTCAGGTTTTTTTCTATCTCTGTCTGGACCCCATTATTCCTAATCATATACTATATAATTCTATAACATAAAAAAGAGGTAAAATTTTTTCCTCCTATCGACCATGCAATCACTGGAAACATTGGAGCACTTGCGAGAATCAATCCCACACAGAAAGGTTCCAAAACAGTAGGGGATCCAGCACACTTGAGCAGATAAAATCAATGTTTATTCCAAAACATCTTCATCGATGTATATTCCATAAAAAATCTAGGCAAAAGGTCTACAAAACATGGGAAATATTACGCATTTTGAACCTTTGAACTCCCTTAGTTATAACCCTACATTTTGACTAAGAACCAGGAAGTTCAAAGGTTTGAAACGTGTAATACCTCCCATGTCTTATTAATCTTTTGCCTTTTTATGGAAAATACACTGATGAAGATGTTTTTAACAATTTTGGAATAAGCATTGATTTTATCTACTCACGTATGTTGGATCCCGTATTACCAAATAATTCCACATACCTTATGAAAATGTCCAGAGGTCATTATATTTAATACATACATATCCTAATCAAAGTCGATGGGAACTAATTTGCAGGACCCGGTCCAGCAGCCAGGATAGTAGGCTCTTCTTTTGATTAGCTATCCTTTCTGTGGCGTAGCACACATGTGAAATCTCACCATGTCAGCTAATCAAAAGAACTGGCGCAGATGATGGGAGGTAAAGTCTGCTGGAAAATTCAAGAGGTCTTGCAAACAAAATGAATGAATTGGAGACTCTTATGTCAGCCACAGAATAAAATATGGTGGGCATTACGGAAACCTGGCTGGACGAAAGACATGACTGGGTGACAAACATAGAGGTACACTTCAATTAGAGTGGACCACAAATACAGAAAAGGTGGAGGGGTGTGTATTTTTGTTAAATCCAACTTAAGACCTGTGCTCAATGATGACATTGGGGGAGCTGAGACAATGTAGAGTCAGAATAGGTAAATGTACATGGGTGGCAAAATTGGAGTTTGCTATGAGCCTCTTTATATAGCTGAACAAGTAGAGGAAGAAATGCTGCAACAAATTAAAAAGGCAGCAGATAATAATAGGGTCCTCATTATGGGGGATTTTATCTTTCGGGACATTCATTGAGATATGGAATCTTCTGGTTGTGCTAACAGCTGCAAGTTCTTAACCGCAATTCAAGACAATTACTTTTCTCAGATGGTAGATTAACCAACAAGGGAAGGTAACCTGCTAGATATGGTTCTGTCAAATAGACCAGACACGATTTCAGATTTACAGGACTGGGAACATTTGGAAAGCAGTGACCATAATATGGTAAGGGTCAATGTAATTTTCAATCAAACAATCAAAAGGGGAAATGCAAAAACCTGGAACTTTAGGAAAGCTGATTTTAACAAATTTAGGGAATTGCTTAATCGGGTAGACTGGGACCATGTCATCGTAACTGGGGATACCGTACATAAATGGACATATTTAAGGATATACTAATAGAATCTTGCAGAAAACTTATACCCTCTAGTAATAAAATGTTCAGGAATAAAAATAAACCATTATGGATAAATAAGACAGTACAAAGTTTAATAAGACAAAAACAAAGGGCATTCAAAATCTTGAAGGCCGAGAATACAGAAATAGCATTCCAGTAGTATAAGGATCTCAATAAGAAATGTAAAAAAAGAAATCAAGCCCAGCAAAGCTATCTACAGAGAAGCAAATTGCCAGTGACATTAAAATAAATCCCCCAAATTTTTACAAATACATCAATGCCAAAAAGAAAAAAAACAGATGGTATAGGCCTCTTAAAAGTGAATAGCAACAAGATAATAAAAGAGGACAAAGAAAAGGCTGAAATATTAACCAATCACTTTTCATTCGTGTTTACCAATGAACTGACTGTTCCAGTGATCTTTCAACAAGGCAAAAAACAAACTGCACCACCTGATATAACTAAAACAAACTGCATCACCTGATATAACTAGATTAAGTATGCCTGCATCTGAGCAAACGAAACATTGACAAATCCCCTGCCAAGATAGCATTCATCCACGGATACTGCGGGAATTGAGCTGAGTAATTGGCAAAACACTGTATCTCATATTCTTAGACTCTCTTGTAATATGATTGGTGCCACAGAATTGGAGGATGGCTGATGTGGTACCGATATTTAAGAATGGTAAGAAGGTGGATCTGGGCAACTACCATCTGTTAAGTCTGACATCAGTAGTTTACAAAATTTTTGAGGGCATTATAAGAGATGAACTGCAGAAATATATTGCAGAGACTAATATGATAAATGACAACCAGCATGGATTCATGAAAGATGGGTTATGTCTAAAGGCCCCTTCACATTAAGCGACGCTGCAGCAATACCGACAATGATCCGGATCGCTGCAGCGTCGCTGTTTGGTCGCTGGAGAGCTGTCACACAGACAGCTCTCCAGCGACCAACGATCCCGAGGTCCCTGGGTAACCAGGGTAAACATCGGGTAACTAAGCGCAGGGCCGCGCTTAGTAACCCGATGTTTACCCTGGTTACCAGCGTAAAAGTAAAAAAAAAAAAACACTAAATACTTACCTACCGCTGTCTGTCCCCGGCGCTCAACTTCTCTGCACTCCTCCTGTACTGGCTGTGAGCACAGCGGCCGGAAAGCAGAGCGGTGACGTCACCGCTGTGCTTTCCAGCTGACCGACGCTCACAGCCAGTACAGGAGGAGTGCAGAGCACAGCGCCGGGGACAGACAGCGGTAGGTAAGTATGTAGTGTTTGTTTTTTTTTACTTTTACGCTGGTAACCAGGGTAAACATCGGGTTACTAAGCGCGGCCCTGCGCTTAGTTACCCGATGTTTACCCTGGTTACCAGTGAAGACATCGCTGGATCGGTGTCACACACGCCGATCCAGCGATGTCCACGGGAGATCCAGCGACGAAATAAAGTTCTGGATAGGGTTGAGCGAAACGGGTCGTTCATTTTCAAAAGTCGCCGACTTTTGGCAAAGTCGGGTTTCATGAAACCCGATCCGACCCCTGTGCGGGGTCGGCCATGCGGTACGCGACTTTTGCGCCAAAGTCGCGTTTCAATGACGCGAAAAGCGCCATTTCTCAGCCAATGAAGGTAAACGCAGAGTGTGGGCAGCGTGATGACATAGGTCCTGGTCCCCACCATCTTAGAGAAGGGCATTGCAGTGATTGGCTTGCTGTCTGCGGCGTCACAGGGGCTATAAAGGGGCGTTCCCGCCGACCGCCATGTTACTGCTGCTGATCTGAGCTTAGGGAGAGGTTGCTGCCGCTTCTTCAGAAGCAGGGATAGCGTTAGGCAGGGTCCATTAACCACCAAACCGCTTGTGCTGTAGCGATTTCCACTGCCCAACACCACCTCCGGTGTGCAGGGACAGTGGAAGCTACATTTTTTTTTTCCCCTCAGCGCTGTAGCTCATTGGGCTGCCCTAGAAGGCTCCCTGATAGCTGCATTGCTGTGTGTACGCCGCTGTGCAAACCAACTGCTTTTTTCAAAGCACAAATCCTCTTGTTCCTTCCTTTCTGCACAGCTATCTTTTTTGTTTGTCCACACTTTTTATTTAATTTGTGCATCAGTCCACTCCTTATTGCTGCCTGCCATACCTGGCTGAGATTACTGCAGGGAGATAGTAATTGTTGGACACTCCCTGTTTTTTTTTTTTTTTTTTTTGTGGGAGATTAAGATTGACATTTCTGCTAGAGTGCCATCCCTGTGTGTGCCATCTCTCACTCAGTGGGCCATAGAAAGCCTATTTATTTTTTTGCTTGATTTGGGTTATAAAATCTAACTGAAAAAATCACTACATCAATCAGTGGGAGAAAAATATTGGCCTCGGGGCTTGTGTGCCACTCTTGACTCCTGTGTGTGCCATCTCTCAGTCAGTGGGCCATAGAAAGCCTATTTATTTTTTTGCTTGATTTGGGTTCTAAAATCTACCTGAAAAAATCACTACATCAATCAGTGGGAGAAAAATATTGGCCTCAGGGCTTGTGTGCCACTCCTGACTCCTGTGTGCATCATCACTCACTCAGTGGGCCATAGAAAGCCCTTTTTTTTTTTTTTTGCTTTATTTGGGTTCTAAATTCAACCTGAAAAAATCAATAAATCAATCAGTGGGAGATTAATATTGGCCTTTGGGCTTGTGTGCCAGTCCTAAGCGTGCCATCTCTCTCTCTCAGATAGTGGGCCATAGAAAGCCTATTTATTATTTTTTTTATTGGGTTTATAAATTTTCCCTGGAACAAAAAAAAAAAAGTGGGAGGTTAATATTGGCCTCTGGGCTTGTGTGCCAGTCCTGAGCGTGCCATCTCTCTCACAAATAGTGGGCCATAGAAAGCCTATTTATTTTTATTTTTTTTGTTTTATAAATTCTCCCTGAAAAAAAAAAAGGGAGATTAATATTGGCCTTTGGGCTTGTGTGCCAGTCCTAAGCGTGCCATCTCTCTCTCTCAGATAGTGGGCCATAGAAAGCCTATTTATTATTTTTTTTATTGGGTTTATAAATTTTCCCTGGAACAAAAAAAAAAAAGTGGGAGATTAATATTGGCCTCTGGGCTTGTGTGCCAGTCCTGAGCGTGCCATTTCTCTCACAAATAGTGGGCCATAGAAAGCCTATTTATGTTTTTGGTTGATTTGGGTTCTAAATTCTACCTGAAAAAATCAATAAATCAATCAGTGGGAGATAAATATTGGCCTCTGGGCTTGTGTGCCACTCCTGACTCCTGTGTGCGTCATCTCTCACTCAGTGGGCCATAGAAAGCCTTTTTTTGTTTTATTTGTTTTCTAAATTCTCCCTGAAAAAATCATTTTATTTTATTTGGTTTCTAAATTCTTCCTGAAAAAATCATTTTATTCTATTATTTTTTTTCCTAAAGTCTCCCTGAAAAAAACAAAAACAAATCAGTGGGAGATTAATATTGCCCTTTCTGCTTGTGTGCCAGTCTTGACTCCTGGGTGTGCCATCTCTCTCTCTCTCTCTCCAATTGTGGGCCATAGAAAGCCTTTTTTTAGCTTGATTTGGGTTCCAAAATCTACCTGAAAAAATCACTACATCAATCAGTGGGAGATAAATATTGGCCTCTGGGCTTGTGTGCCACTCCTGACTCCTGTGTGCGTCATCTCTCACTCAGTGGGCCATAGAAAGCCTTTTTTTGTTTTATTTGTTTTCTAAATTCTCCCTGAAAAAATCATTTTATTTTATTTGGTTTCTAAATTCTTCCTGAAAAAATCATTTTATTCTATTATATTTTTTTCCTAAAGTCTCCCTGAAAAAACAAACAAAAACAAATCAGTGGGAGATTAATATTGCCCTTTCTGCTTGTGTGCCAGTCTTGACTCCTGGGTGTGCCATCTCTCTCTCTCTCTCCAATTGTGGGCCATAGAAAGCCTATTATTTTTTTAGCTTGATTTGGGTTCCAAAATCTACCTGAAAAAATCACTACATCAATCAGTGGGAGATAAATATTGGCCTCTGGGCTTGTGTGCCACTCCTGACTCCTGTGTGCGTCATCTCTCACTCAGTGGGCCATAGAAAGCCTTTTTTTGTTTTATTTGTTTTCTAAATTCTCCCTGAAAAAATCATTTTATTTTATTTGGTTTCTAAATTCTTCCTGAAAAAATCATTTTATTCTATTTTTTTTTTCCTAAAGTCTCCCTGAAAAAAAAAAAAAAAAACAAATCAGTGGGAGATTAATATTGCCCTTTCTGCTTGTGTGCCAGTCTTGACTCCTGGGTGTGCCATCTCTCTCTCTCTCTCCAATTGTGGGCCATAGAAAGCCTATTATTTTTTTAGCTTGATTTGGGTTCCAAAATCTACCTGAAAAAATCACTACATCAATCAGTGGGAGATAAATATTGGCCTCTGGGCTTGTGTGCCACTCCTGACTCCTGTGTGCGTCATCTCTCACTCAGTGGACCATAGAAAGCCTTTTTTTGTTTTATTTGTTTTCTAAATTCTCCCTGAAAAAATCATTTTATTTTATTTGGTTTCTAAATTCTTCCTGAAAAAATCATTTTATTCTATTATTTTTTTTTCCTAAAGTCTCCCTGAAAAAAAAAAAATAAAAAATCAGTGGGAGATTAATATTGCCCTTTCTGCTTGTGTGCCAGTCTTGACTCCTGGGTGTGCCATCTCTCTCTCTCTCTCTCCAATTGTGGGCCATAGAAAGCCTATTATTTTTTTAGCTTGATTTGGGTTCCAAAATCTACCTGAAAAAATCACTACATCAATCAGTGGGAGATAAATATTGGCCTCTGGGCTTGTGTGCCACTCCTGACTCCTGTGTGCGTCATCTCTCACTCAGTGGGCCATAGAAAGCCTTTTTTTGTTTTATTTGTTTTCTAAATTCTCCCTGAAAAAATCATTTTATTTTATTTGGTTTCTAAATTCTTCCTGAAAAAATCATTTTATTCTATTTTTTTTTTCCTAAAGTCTCCCTGAAAAAAAAAAAAATCAAATCAGTGGGAGATTAATATTTACATTTGTGCTTCAGTGACAGTCCTGCGTGTGTGGCATCTCTCTCATTTGTTGCCACCAACAACAGAGTGTGTAACATTGTGCCTGATTTTCGTTGTGGTCTCACTCACCTGTAAAGGGGTAGCTAAATCATACTGAAGTTATAGCTCACCGTGTAAGTTGTGTGACAGCAACAAATACCGTTAGTTTGTTTACGTTTTTAAAACAATGAGGAAGTCTGGTGGAAGAGGTCGTGGCCGGGGGCGTTCATTGTCAGCTGGTAATGAGGGTAGTGGTAGTGGTGGAGCATCAGCTGGTCGTGGGAAAAAAAATATTGCACCTAAGTCTGGAGCTGTGGAGCCAGGTTCGTCGTCTGGCTACACAAGGCCTCGAACGCTCCCTTTTCTGGGAGTAGGAAAACCGCTTTTAAAGCCGGAGCAGCAAGAGCAAGTTTTGGCTTATCTTGCTGACTCAGCCTCTAGCTCTTTTGCCTCCTCTCGTGAAACTGGTAAATGTCAAAGCAGCGCGTCGTTAGTGGATGTTCACGGTCAGGGACAAGTCGCTTCCTTGTCCTCTTCAGCAAAAACAACAACAGAGAAGAATGCAGCAGGCGACACAACGGGTTACTCCATGGAGCTCTTTACACATACCGTCCCTGGCTTAGAAAGTGAAGCAGTTAACAGTCCATGCCCATTACAAGTTGAATCTGACATGGAGTGCACTGATGCACAGCCACAGCCAGACTACTATGCTGGTCCTTTGACTCAGACCACAACATTGCCCTCGCAGGGTAATGATCAAGAATCAGACCCTGATGAGACTATGTTGCCCCATCACGAACGCTATACCACCGACCGACACGGTGACACAGACGAAGTTGCACACGAGCTACAAGAAGAGGTAATAGATGACCCAGTTCTTGACCCCGATTGGCAGCCATTGGGGGAACAGGGTGCAGGCGGCAGCAGTTCTGAAGCGGAGGAGGAGGGGCCGCAGCAGGCATCAACATCGCAACAGGTTCCATCTGCCGGGCCCGTATCTTGCCCAAAACGCGTGGCAAAGCCAAAACCTGTTGGAGGACAGCATGGCCATCCGGTTAAAGCTCAGTCTGCAATGCCTGAAAAGGTATCCGATGCTAGAAAGAGTGCAGTCTGGCATTTTTTTAAACAACATCCAATTGATCAGCGCAAAGTCATCTGTCAAAAATGTTCAACTACCTTAAGCAGAGGACAGAATCTGAAAAGTCTCAATACAAGTTGCATGCATAGACATTTAACCACCATGCATTTGCAAGCCTGGACTAACTACCAAACGTCCCTTAAGGTTGTAGCACCCTCGGCCAATGAAGCTAGTCAGCAACGCAACATCCCTTCCGGCAGTGTAGGGCCACCATTTTCCGCACCACCTGCAGTATCTGTGCAGGTTTCTTTGCCAGGCCAAAGCAGTCAGGGTCAGGGAATCACCAGTTTCGTAGTAGGAAACACTGCATCTAGGGCACCGGCGGCAACAATACCATCTCCCACCGTCTCTCAGTCTGCCATGTCCACCGGCACCCCCGCTAGTTCCACGATCTCCAGCTCTCCAGTCCAGCTCACCCTACATGAGACTATGGTTAGAAAAAGGAAGTACTTAGCCTCGCATCCGCGTACACAGGGTTTGAACGCCCACATAGCTAGACTAATCTCGTTAGAGATGATGCCCTACCGGTTAGTTGAAAGCGAAGCTTTCAAAGCCCTGATGGACTACGCTGTACCACGCTACGAGCTACCCAGTCGACACTTTTTTTCCAGAAAAGCCATCCCAGCCCTCCACCAGCATGTTAAAGAGCGCATCGTCCATGCACTCAGGCAATCTGTGAGCACAAAGGTGCACCTGACAACAGATGCATGGACCAGTAGGCATGGCCAGGGACGTTACGTGTCCATCACGGCACACTGGGTGAATGTTGTGGATGCAGGGTCCACAGGGGACAGCAAGTTTGGGACAGTTCTGCCTAGCCCACGGTCTAGGAAACAGTTGGCTGTAGCCGTTCGCACCCCCTCCTCCTCCTCTTCGTCCTCCTGCAGAAGCGAGAGCTCGTCCACAGACCGCAGTCGCACAACCACTCCATCCGCAGCTGCCACTGTTGCACACCAGGTCTCCCATTATGGGGCAGCTACTGGCAAACGTCAGCAGGCTGTATTGGCTATGAAGTGTTTGGGCGACAACAGACACACCGCGGAAGTTCTGTCCGAGTTCTTGCAGAAAGAAACGCAGTCGTGGCTGGGCACTGTAGATCTTGAGGCAGGCAAGGTAGTGAGTGATAACGGAAGGAATTTCATGGCTGCCATCTCCCTTTCCCAACTGAAACACATTCCTTGCCTGGCTCACACCTTAAACCTGGTGGTGCAGTGCTTCCTGAAAAGTTATCCGGGGTTATCCGACCTGCTCCTCAAAGTGCGTGGACTTTGCTCACATATCCGCCGTTCGCCCGTACACTCCAGCCGTATGCAGACCTATCAGCGTTCTTTGAACCTTCCCCAGCATCGCCTAATCATAGACGTTGCAACAAGGTGGAACTCAACACTGCACATGCTTCAGAGACTGTGCGAACAGAGGCGGGCTGTTATGTTTTTGTGGGAGGATACACATACACGGGCAGGCAGTAGGATGGCAGACATGGAGTTGTCAGGTGTGCAGTGGTCGAAGATTCAAGACATGTGTCAAGTCCTTCAGTGTTTTGAGGAATGCACACGGCTGGTTAGTGCAGACAACGCCATAATAAGCATGAGCATCCCCCTAATGCGTCTGCTGATGCAAAGTTTGACGCACATAAAGGATCAGGCGTCTGCAGCTGAGGAAGAGGAAAGCCTTGATGACAGTCAGCCATTGTCTGGCCAGGGCAGTGTACAGGACGAGTTAGCGGGCGAAGAGGAGGAGGAGGACGAGGAGGATGATGGGGATGATTATATTTTTAATGAGGAAGCTTTTCCGGGGCCACTGGAAATTGGTGGCGCGGCAAGGCCGGGTTCTGGTTTTTGGAGGGACAAAAGTGACGTAGATTTGCCTGAAACTGCCCCTCAACCAAGCACAACCGCAGATTTGAGAACTGGAACTTTGGCCCACATGGCGGATTATGCCTTACGTATCCTCAAAAGGGACACACGCATTACTAAAATGATGAACGATGACGATTACTGGTTGGCCTGCCTCCTTGATCCTCGCTATAAAGGCAAATTGCAAAATATAATGCCACATGAGAACTTGGAACTAATATTAGCAACCAAACAATCAACTCTTGTTGACCGTTTGCTTCTGGCATTCCCTGCACACAGCGCCCGTGATCGTTCTCACACGAGCTGCAGGGGCCAGCAGACCAGAGGAGTTAGAGGGGCAGAAATCAGAAGTGGCGTTGGCCAGAGGGGTTTTCTGACCAGGTTGTGGAGTGATTTTGCTATGACCGCAGACAGGACAGGTACTGCAGCATCAATTCAAAGTGACAGGAGACAACATTTGTCCAGTATGGTTACAAACTATTTTTCATCCCTTATCGATGTTCTCCCTCAACCGTCATTCCCATTTGATTACTGGGCATCAAAATTAGACACCTGGCCAGAATTGGCAGAATATGCATTGCAGGAGCTTGCTTGCCCGGCAGCTAGTGTCCTATCAGAAAGAGTATTCAGTGCTGCAGGTTCAATACTAACAGAAAAAAGGACTCGTCTGGCTACCCAAAATGTAGATGATCTAACCTTCATTAAAATGAACCACAACTGGATTTCGAAATCTTTTGCCCCACCTTGCCCGGCTGACACCTAGCTTTCCTATGAAAAGGTCTTGCCTGTGGACTATTCTGAATGCCTTTTCCAATCTCGTAATTTTCTGCACCTGATTGTCCAGCATACGACATGTTTACACCTCACTAAATGGCCAAACTCCCCACACGGGGCCGTGGTATCGACACTTGGCGACAGCACCCGTGAGAGTGCTGTTTGTCTGAAGAGGTGGGTGTGCCCGCTTTTGGTCGACGGCACTGCCACTGGGTCCCTCCTAGTACAATAAAGTGTCTCTGGCGGTGGTGGTGCGCACCCAACGTCAGACACACCGTTGTAATATGAGGAGCCCTGGGCCTGTACCGCCGGCCACAAGACAGTTCCCCCCCCCAGCTCAAACAGTGCTCTACCACTTGCAAAATTATCTCCCAGCTCCACCAATGTTTAGTCTATGCGCTGACATCCTTCAATGCCTGCCACTGACAATACCATTGTATTGACATTTTTGTTATGTTAGGCCTTCGAAGCCTGTCTGCGGTCACTCCTTCCACTATGCCTCCACTGACCACACCACTGCTGCCCGTGTACCCCTGGAACCAATTTAAAATTGCCTACAGCCAGCCCAATTTTTTTATTTTAGGCCTTCGATGCCTGTCTGCGGTCCATTCTTTCTACTACTACTACACTGACCAGGCCACTGCTGCCCGTGTACCCCTGGAACCAATTTAAAATTGCCTACAGCCATGTGTTATTATTTTAGGCCTTCGATGCCTGTCTGCGGTCACTCCTTCCACTAGGCCTCCACTGACCACACCACTGCTGCCCGTGTACCCCTGGAACCAATTTAAAATTGCCTACAGCCAGCCCAATTTTTTTATTTTAGGCCTTCGATGCCTGTCTGCGGTCCATTCTTTCTACTACTACTACACTGACCAGGCCACTGCTGCCCGTGTACCCCTGGAACCAATTTAAAATTGCCTACAGCCATGTGTTATTATTTTAGGCCTTCGATGCCTGTCTGCGGTCACTCCTTCCACTAGGCCTCCACTGACCACACCACTGCTGCCCGTGTACCCCTGGAACCAATTTAAAATTCCCTACAGCCATGTGTTATTATTTTAGGCCTTCGATGCCTGTCTGCGGTCACTCCTTCCACTAGGCCTCCACTGACCACACCACTGCTGCCCGTGTTCCCCTGGAACCAATTTAAAATTGCCAACAGCAATGTGTTATTATTGTTAGGCCTTCGATGCCTGTCTGCGGTCACTCCTTCCACTAGGCCTCCACTGACCACACCACTGCTGCCCGTATACCCCTGGAACCAATTTAAAATTGCCTACAGCCAGCCCAATTTTTTTATTTTAGGCCTTCGATGCCTGTCTGCGGTCCGTTCTTTCTACTACTACTACACTGACCAGGCCACTGCTGCCCGTGTTCCCCTGGAACCAATTTAAAATTGCCAACAGCAATGTGTTATTATGTTAGGCCTTCGATGCCTGTTTGCGGTCACTCCTTCCAATAGTTCTCCACTGACCAGACCAATGCTGGCCGTGTACCCCTGGAACCCAGCTGAAAGTGCATGTAGCCTCCTTTTTTTCTTTGTTTTATATTTAGAAAGCCCAGATGAACTACGCTGTGCAACGGTCCAAGCTACCCAGTCGACATTTCTTTTGCGAGAAAAGCCATCCCAGCCCTCCACCGGCATGAAAAAGTCTGCATTGTCATAGCACTCAGGCAATCAAACAGTAGAAAGGTGCACCTGACAAGAGACGCATGGACCAGTAGGCATGTCCACAAAACGTTACGTGTCCATTACGGCGCACTGGGTTAATGTGTTGGATGCATGGTCCACAGGGGACAGCCTACAAAGTCTGTCTGCAGTCCCTAATTCCAATTTTCCTTCGGGTTACTCCATGGAGCTCTTTACACATACCGTCCCTGGCTTAGAAAGTGAAGCAGTTAACAGTCCATGCCCATTACAAGTTGAATCTGACATGGAGTGCACTGATGCACAGCCACAGCCAGACTACTATGCTGGTCCTTTGACTCAGACCACAACATTGCCCTCGCAGGGTAATGATCAAGAATCAGACCCTGATGAGACTATGTTGCCCCATCACGAACGCTATACCACCGACCGACACGGTGACACAGACGAAGTTGCACACGAGCTACAAGAAGAGGTAATAGATGACCCAGTTCTTGACCCCGATTGGCAGCCATTGGGGGAACAGGGTGCAGGCGGCAGCAGTTCTGAAGCGGAGGAGGAGGAGGGGCCGCAGCAGGCATCAACATCGCAACAGGTTCCATCTGCCGGGCCCGTATCTTGCCCAAAACGCGTGGCAAAGCCAAAACCTGTTGGAGGACAGCATGGCCATCCGGTTAAAGCTCAGTCTGCAATGCCTGAAAAGGTATCCGATGCTAGAAAGAGTGCAGTCTGGCATTTTTTTAAACAACATCCAATTGATCAGCGCAAAGTCATCTGTCAAAAATGTTCAACTACCTTAAGCAGAGGACAGAATCTGAAAAGTCTCAATACAAGTTGCATGCATAGACATTTAACCACCATGCATTTGCAAGCCTGGACTAACTACCAAACGTCCCTTAAGGTTGTAGCACCCTCGGCCAATGAAGCTAGTCAGCAACGCAACATCCCTTCCGGCAGTGTAGGGCCACCATTTTCCGCACCACCTGCAGTATCTGTGCAGGTTTCTTTGCCAGGCCAAAGCAGTCAGGGTCAGGGAATCACCAGTTTCGTAGTAGGAAACACTGCATCTAGGGCACCGGCGGCAACAATACCATCTCCCACCGTCTCTCAGTCTGCCATGTCCACCGGCACCCCCGCTAGTTCCACGATCTCCAGCTCTCCAGTCCAGCTCACCCTACATGAGACTATGGTTAGAAAAAGGAAGTACTTAGCCTCGCATCCGCGTACACAGGGTTTGAACGCCCACATAGCTAGACTAATCTCGTTAGAGATGATGCCCTACCGGTTAGTTGAAAGCGAAGCTTTCAAAGCCCTGATGGACTACGCTGTACCACGCTACGAGCTACCCAGTCGACACTTTTTTTCCAGAAAAGCCATCCCAGCCCTCCACCAGCATGTTAAAGAGCGCATCGTCCATGCACTCAGGCAATCTGTGAGCACAAAGGTGCACCTGACAACAGATGCATGGACCAGTAGGCATGGCCAGGGACGTTACGTGTCCATCACGGCACACTGGGTGAATGTTGTGGATGCAGGGTCCACAGGGGACAGCAAGTTTGGGACAGTTCTGCCTAGCCCACGGTCTAGGAAACAGTTGGCTGTAGCCGTTCGCACCCCCTCCTCCTCCTCTTCGTCCTCCTGCAGAAGCGAGAGCTCGTCCACAGACCGCAGTCGCACAACCACTCCATCCGCAGCTGCCACTGTTGCACACCAGGTCTCCCATTATGGGGCAGCTACTGGCAAACGTCAGCAGGCTGTATTGGCTATGAAGTGTTTGGGCGACAACAGACACACCGCGGAAGTTCTGTCCGAGTTCTTGCAGAAAGAAACGCAGTCGTGGCTGGGCACTGTAGATCTTGAGGCAGGCAAGGTAGTGAGTGATAACGGAAGGAATTTCATGGCTGCCATCTCCCTTTCCCAACTGAAACACATTCCTTGCCTGGCTCACACCTTAAACCTGGTGGTGCAGTGCTTCCTGAAAAGTTATCCGGGGTTATCCGACCTGCTCCTCAAAGTGCGTGGACTTTGCTCACATATCCGCCGTTCGCCCGTACACTCCAGCCGTATGCAGACCTATCAGCGTTCTTTGAACCTTCCCCAGCATCGCCTAATCATAGACGTTGCAACAAGGTGGAACTCAACACTGCACATGCTTCAGAGACTGTGCGAACAGAGGCGGGCTGTTATGTTTTTGTGGGAGGATACACATACACGGGCAGGCAGTAGGATGGCAGACATGGAGTTGTCAGGTGTGCAGTGGTCGAAGATTCAAGACATGTGTCAAGTCCTTCAGTGTTTTGAGGAATGCACACGGCTGGTTAGTGCAGACAACGCCATAATAAGCATGAGCATCCCCCTAATGCGTCTGCTGATGCAAAGTTTGACGCACATAAAGGATCAGGCGTCTGCAGCTGAGGAAGAGGAAAGCCTTGATGACAGTCAGCCATTGTCTGGCCAGGGCAGTGTACAGGACGAGTTAGCGGGCGAAGAGGAGGAGGAGGACGAGGAGGATGATGGGGATGATTATATTTTTAATGAGGAAGCTTTTCCGGGGCCACTGGAAATTGGTGGCGCGGCAAGGCCGGGTTCTGGTTTTTGGAGGGACAAAAGTGACGTAGATTTGCCTGAAACTGCCCCTCAACCAAGCACAACCGCAGATTTGAGAACTGGAACTTTGGCCCACATGGCGGATTATGCCTTACGTATCCTCAAAAGGGACACACGCATTACTAAAATGATGAACGATGACGATTACTGGTTGGCCTGCCTCCTTGATCCTCGCTATAAAGGCAAATTGCAAAATATAATGCCACATGAGAACTTGGAACTAATATTAGCAACCAAACAATCAACTCTTGTTGACCGTTTGCTTCTGGCATTCCCTGCACACAGCGCCCGTGATCGTTCTCACACGAGCTGCAGGGGCCAGCAGACCAGAGGAGTTAGAGGGGCAGAAATCAGAAGTGGCGTTGGCCAGAGGGGTTTTCTGACCAGGTTGTGGAGTGATTTTGCTATGACCGCAGACAGGACAGGTACTGCAGCATCAATTCAAAGTGACAGGAGACAACATTTGTCCAGTATGGTTACAAACTATTTTTCATCCCTTATCGATGTTCTCCCTCAACCGTCATTCCCATTTGATTACTGGGCATCAAAATTAGACACCTGGCCAGAATTGGCAGAATATGCATTGCAGGAGCTTGCTTGCCCGGCAGCTAGTGTCCTATCAGAAAGAGTATTCAGTGCTGCAGGTTCAATACTAACAGAAAAAAGGACTCGTCTGGCTACCCAAAATGTAGATGATCTAACCTTCATTAAAATGAACCACAACTGGATTTCGAAATCTTTTGCCCCACCTTGCCCGGCTGACACCTAGCTTTCCTATGAAAAGGTCTTGCCTGTGGACTATTCTGAATGCCTTTTCCAATCTCGTAATTTTCTGCACCTGATTGTCCAGCATACGACATGTTTACACCTCACTAAATGGCCAAACTCCCCACACGGGGCCGTGGTATCGACACTTGGCGACAGCACCCGTGAGAGTGCTGTTTGTCTGAAGAGGTGGGTGTGCCCGCTTTTGGTCGACGGCACTGCCACTGGGTCCCTCCTAGTACAATAAAGTGTCTCTGGCGGTGGTGGTGCGCACCCAACGTCAGACACACCGTTGTAATATGAGGAGCCCTGGGCCTGTACCGCCGGCCACAAGACAGTTTCCCCCCACCCCAGCTCAAACAGTGCTCTACCACTTGCAAAATTATCTCCCAGCTCCACCAATGTTTAGTCTATGCGCTGACATCCTTCAATGCCTGCCACTGACAATACCATTGTATTGACATTTTTGTTATGTTAGGCCTTCGAAGCCTGTCTGCGGTCACTCCTTCCACTATGCCTCCACTGACCACACCACTGCTGCCCGTGTACCCCTGGAACCAATTTAAAATTGCCTACAGCCAGCCCAATTTTTTTATTTTAGGCCTTCGATGCCTGTCTGCGGTCCATTCTTTCTACTACTACTACACTGACCAGGCCACTGCTGCCCGTGTACCCCTGGAACCAATTTAAAATTGCCTACAGCCATGTGTTATTATTTTAGGCCTTCGATGCCTGTCTGCGGTCACTCCTTCCACTAGGCCTCCACTGACCACACCACTGCTGCCCGTGTACCCCTGGAACCAATTTAAAATTGCCTACAGCCAGCCCAATTTTTTTATTTTAGGCCTTCGATGCCTGTCTGCGGTCCATTCTTTCTACTACTACTACACTGACCAGGCCACTGCTGCCCGTGTACCCCTGGAACCAATTTAAAATTGCCTACAGCCATGTGTTATTATTTTAGGCCTTCGATGCCTGTCTGCGGTCACTCCTTCCACTAGGCCTCCACTGACCACACCACTGCTGCCCGTGTACCCCTGGAACCAATTTAAAATTGCCTACAGCCAGCCCAATTTTTTTATTTTAGGCCTTCGATGCCTGTCTGCGGTCCATTCTTTCTACTACTACTACACTGACCAGGCCACTGCTGCCCGTGTACCCCTGGAACCAATTTAAAATTGCCTACAGCCATGTGTTATTATTTTAGGCCTTCGATGCCTGTCTGCGGTCACTCCTTCCACTAGGCCTCCACTGACCACACCACTGCTGCCCGTGTACCCCTGGAACCAATTTAAAATTCCCTACAGCCATGTGTTATTATTTTAGGCCTTCGATGCCTGTCTGCGGTCACTCCTTCCACTAGGCCTCCACTGACCACACCACTGCTGCCCGTGTTCCCCTGGAACCAATTTAAAATTGCCAACAGCAATGTGTTATTATTGTTAGGCCTTCGATGCCTGTCTGCGGTCACTCCTTCCACTAGGCCTCCACTGACCACACCACTGCTGCCCGTATACCCCTGGAACCAATTTAAAATTGCCTACAGCCAGCCCAATTTTTTTATTTTAGGCCTTCGATGCCTGTCTGCGGTCCGTTCTTTCTACTACTACTACACTGACCAGGCCACTGCTGCCCGTGTTCCCCTGGAACCAATTTAAAATTGCCAACAGCAATGTGTTATTATGTTAGGCCTTCGATGCCTGTTTGCGGTCACTCCTTCCAATAGTTCTCCACTGACCAGACCAATGCTGGCCGTGTACCCCTGGAACCCAGCTGAAAGTGCATGTAGCCTCCTTTTTTTCTTTGTTTTATATTTAGAAAGCCCAGATGAACTACGCTGTGCAACGGTCCAAGCTACCCAGTCGACATTTCTTTTGCGAGAAAAGCCATCCCAGCCCTCCACCGGCATGAAAAAGTCTGCATTGTCATAGCACTCAGGCAATCAAACAGTAGAAAGGTGCACCTGACAAGAGACGCATGGACCAGTAGGCATGTCCACAAAAAGTTACGTGTCCATTACGGCGCACTGGGTTAATGTGTTGGATGCATGGTCCACAGGGGACAGCCTACAAAGTCTGTCTGCAGTCCCTAATTCCAATTTTCCTTCGGGTTACTCCATGGAGCTCTTTACACATACCGTCCCTGGCTTAGAAAGTGAAGCAGTTAACAGTCCATGCCCATTACAAGTTGAATCTGACATGGAGTGCACTGATGCACAGCCACAGCCAGACTACTATGCTGGTCCTTTGACTCAGACCACAACATTGCCCTCGCAGGGTAATGATCAAGAATCAGACCCTGATGAGACTATGTTGCCCCATCACGAACGCTATACCACCGACCGACACGGTGACACAGACGAAGTTGCACACGAGCTACAAGAAGAGGTAATAGATGACCCAGTTCTTGACCCCGATTGGCAGCCATTGGGGGAACAGGGTGCAGGCGGCAGCAGTTCTGAAGCGGAGGAGGAGGGGCCGCAGCAGGCATCAACATCGCAACAGGTTCCATCTGCCGGGCCCGTATCTTGCCCAAAACGCGTGGCAAAGCCAAAACCTGTTGGAGGACAGCATGGCCATCCGGTTAAAGCTCAGTCTGCAATGCCTGAAAAGGTATCCGATGCTAGAAAGAGTGCAGTCTGGCATTTTTTTAAACAACATCCAATTGATCAGCGCAAAGTCATCTGTCAAAAATGTTCAACTACCTTAAGCAGAGGACAGAATCTGAAAAGTCTCAATACAAGTTGCATGCATAGACATTTAACCACCATGCATTTGCAAGCCTGGACTAACTACCAAACGTCCCTTAAGGTTGTAGCACCCTCGGCCAATGAAGCTAGTCAGCAACGCAACATCCCTTCCGGCAGTGTAGGGCCACCATTTTCCGCACCACCTGCAGTATCTGTGCAGGTTTCTTTGCCAGGCCAAAGCAGTCAGGGTCAGGGAATCACCAGTTTCGTAGTAGGAAACACTGCATCTAGGGCACCGGCGGCAACAATACCATCTCCCACCGTCTCTCAGTCTGCCATGTCCACCGGCACCCCCGCTAGTTCCACGATCTCCAGCTCTCCAGTCCAGCTCACCCTACATGAGACTATGGTTAGAAAAAGGAAGTACTTAGCCTCGCATCCGCGTACACAGGGTTTGAACGCCCACATAGCTAGACTATTCTCGTTAGAGATGATGCCCTACCGGTTAGTTGAAAGCGAAGCTTTCAAAGCCCTGATGGACTACGCTGTACCACGCTACGAGCTACCCAGTCGACACTTTTTTTCCAGAAAAGCCATCCCAGCCCTCCACCAGCATGTTAAAGAGCGCATCGTCCATGCACTCAGGCAATCTGTGAGCACAAAGGTGCACCTGACAACAGATGCATGGACCAGTAGGCATGGCCAGGGACGTTACGTGTCCATCACGGCACACTGGGTGAATGTTGTGGATGCAGGGTCCACAGGGGACAGCAAGTTTGGGACAGTTCTGCCTAGCCCACGGTCTAGGAAACAGTTGGCTGTAGCCGTTCGCACCCCCTCCTCCTCCTCTTCGTCCTCCTGCAGAAGCGAGAGCTCGTCCACAGACCGCAGTCGCACAACCACTCCATCCGCAGCTGCCACTGTTGCACACCAGGTCTCCCATTATGGGGCAGCTACTGGCAAACGTCAGCAGGCTGTATTGGCTATGAAGTGTTTGGGCGACAACAGACACACCGCGGAAGTTCTGTCCGAGTTCTTGCAGAAAGAAACGCAGTCGTGGCTGGGCACTGTAGATCTTGAGGCAGGCAAGGTAGTGAGTGATAACGGAAGGAATTTCATGGCTGCCATCTCCCTTTCCCAACTGAAACACATTCCTTGCCTGGCTCACACCTTAAACCTGGTGGTGCAGTGCTTCCTGAAAAGTTATCCGGGGTTATCCGACCTGCTCCTCAAAGTGCGTGGACTTTGCTCACATATCCGCCGTTCGCCCGTACACTCCAGCCGTATGCAGACCTATCAGCGTTCTTTGAACCTTCCCCAGCATCGCCTAATCATAGACGTTGCAACAAGGTGGAACTCAACACTGCACATGCTTCAGAGACTGTGCGAACAGAGGCGGGCTGTTATGTTTTTGTGGGAGGATACACATACACGGGCAGGCAGTAGGATGGCAGACATGGAGTTGTCAGGTGTGCAGTGGTCGAAGATTCAAGACATGTGTCAAGTCCTTCAGTGTTTTGAGGAATGCACACGGCTGGTTAGTGCAGACAACGCCATAATAAGCATGAGCATCCCCCTAATGCGTCTGCTGATGCAAAGTTTGACGCACATAAAGGATCAGGCGTCTGCAGCTGAGGAAGAGGAAAGCCTTGATGACAGTCAGCCATTGTCTGGCCAGGGCAGTGTACAGGACGAGTTAGCGGGCGAAGAGGAGGAGGAGGACGAGGAGGATGATGGGGATGATTATATTTTTAATGAGGAAGCTTTTCCGGGGCCACTGGAAATTGGTGGCGCGGCAAGGCCGGGTTCTGGTTTTTGGAGGGACAAAAGTGACGTAGATTTGCCTGAAACTGCCCCTCAACCAAGCACAACCGCAGATTTGAGAACTGGAACTTTGGCCCACATGGCGGATTATGCCTTACGTATCCTCAAAAGGGACACACGCATTACTAAAATGATGAACGATGACGATTACTGGTTGGCCTGCCTCCTTGATCCTCGCTATAAAGGCAAATTGCAAAATATAATGCCACATGAGAACTTGGAACTAATATTAGCAACCAAACAATCAACTCTTGTTGACCGTTTGCTTCTGGCATTCCCTGCACACAGCGCCCGTGATCGTTCTCACACGAGCTGCAGGGGCCAGCAGACCAGAGGAGTTAGAGGGGCAGAAATCAGAAGTGGCGTTGGCCAGAGGGGTTTTCTGACCAGGTTGTGGAGTGATTTTGCTATGACCGCAGACAGGACAGGTACTGCAGCATCAATTCAAAGTGACAGGAGACAACATTTGTCCAGTATGGTTACAAACTATTTTTCATCCCTTATCGATGTTCTCCCTCAACCGTCATTCCCATTTGATTACTGGGCATCAAAATTAGACACCTGGCCAGAATTGGCAGAATATGCATTGCAGGAGCTTGCTTGCCCGGCAGCTAGTGTCCTATCAGAAAGAGTATTCAGTGCTGCAGGTTCAATACTAACAGAAAAAAGGACTCGTCTGGCTACCCAAAATGTAGATGATCTAACCTTCATTAAAATGAACCACAACTGGATTTCGAAATCTTTTGCCCCACCTTGCCCGGCTGACACCTAGCTTTCCTATGAAAAGGTCTTGCCTGTGGACTATTCTGAATGCCTTTTCCAATCTCGTAATTTTCTGCACCTGATTGTCCAGCATACGACATGTTTACACCTCACTAAATGGCCAAACTCCCCACACGGGGCCGTGGTATCGACACTTGGCGACAGCACCCGTGAGAGTGCTGTTTGTCTGAAGAGGTGGGTGTGCCCGCTTTTGGTCGACGGCACTGCCACTGGGTCCCTCCTAGTACAATAAAGTGTCTCTGGCGGTGGTGGTGCGCACCCAACGTCAGACACACCGTTGTAATATGAGGAGCCCTGGGCCTGTACCGCCGGCCACAAGACAGTTTCCCCCCACCCCAGCTCAAACAGTGCTCTACCACTTGCAAAATTATCTCCCAGCTCCACCAATGTTTAGTCTATGCGCTGACATCCTTCAATGCCTGCCACTGACAATACCATTGTATTGACATTTTTGTTATGTTAGGCCTTCGAAGCCTGTCTGCGGTCACTCCTTCCACTATGCCTCCACTGACCACACCACTGCTGCCCGTGTACCCCTGGAACCAATTTAAAATTGCCTACAGCCAGCCCAATTTTTTTATTTTAGGCCTTCGATGCCTGTCTGCGGTCCATTCTTTCTACTACTACTACACTGACCAGGCCACTGCTGCCCGTGTACCCCTGGAACCAATTTAAAATTGCCTACAGCCATGTGTTATTATTTTAGGCCTTCGATGCCTGTCTGCGGTCACTCCTTCCACTAGGCCTCCACTGACCACACCACTGCTGCCCGTGTACCCCTGGAACCAATTTAAAATTGCCTACAGCCAGCCCAATTTTTTTATTTTAGGCCTTCGATGCCTGTCTGCGGTCCATTCTTTCTACTACTACTACACTGACCAGGCCACTGCTGCCCGTGTACCCCTGGAACCAATTTAAAATTGCCTACAGCCATGTGTTATTATTTTAGGCCTTCGATGCCTGTCTGCGGTCACTCCTTCCACTAGGCCTCCACTGACCACACCACTGCTGCCCGTGTACCCCTGGAACCAATTTAAAATTGCCTACAGCCATGTGTTATTATTTTAGGCCTTCGATGCCTGTCTGCGGTCACTCCTTCCACTAGGCCTCCACTGACCACACCACTGCTGCCCGTGTTCCCCTGGAACCAATTTAAAATTGCCAACAGCAATGTGTTATTATTGTTAGGCCTTCGATGCCTGTCTGCGGTCACTCCTTCCACTAGGCCTCCACTGACCACACCACTGCTGCCCGTATACCCCTGGAACCAATTTAAAATTGCCTACAGCCAGCCCAATTTTTTTATTTTAGGCCTTCGATGCCTGTCTGCGGTCCGTTCTTTCTACTACTACTACACTGACCAGGCCACTGCTGCCCGTGTTCCCCTGGAACCAATTTAAAATTGCCAACAGCAATGTGTTATTATGTTAGGCCTTCGATGCCTGTTTGCGGTCACTCCTTCCAATAGTTCTCCACTGACCAGACCAATGCTGGCCGTGTACCCCTGGAACCCAGCTGAAAGTGCATGTAGCCTCCTTTTTTTCTTTGTTTTATATTTAGAAAGCCCAGATGAACTACGCTGTGCAACGGTCCAAGCTACCCAGTCGACATTTCTTTTGCGAGAAAAGCCATCCCAGCCCTCCACCGGCATGAAAAAGTCTGCATTGTCATAGCACTCAGGCAATCAAACAGTAGAAAGGTGCACCTGACAAGAGACGCATGGACCAGTAGGCATGTCCACAAAAAGTTACGTGTCCATTACGGCGCACTGGGTTAATGTGTTGGATGCATGGTCCACAGGGGACAGCCTACAAAGTCTGTCTGCAGTCCCTAATTCCAATTTTCCTTCGCTGACCACACCACTGCTGCCCGTGTACCCCTGGAACCAATTTTACAGTGTCTACAGCCTAATTTTGTTATGTTAGGCCTACTACGCCTGTCTGCGGTCCCTCCTTCCAATACTCGTCCACTGACCACACCACTGCTGCCCGTGGACCCCTGGAACCTATTTTTAATTGCATAGAGCATCCTTTTTTTAATAGTAGGCGTACAAAGTCTGTCTGCGGTCCACTATTGAAATTGTCCTCCACTGCCCAGAGCACTGCTGCTTGTGTACCCCTGTAACTTTTTTAAGCTGCAGTGAGCCACATTTTTGGGTTAAGTCCTACTACCTGTGTCTGTCTGCGCCACTCAATTCAGCTGTGTTTCTTTGAAAAAAGCTGAGCGTCAATAGTCTTGTTTTCAGCCTCTAGGAATTTTAAAACTGCATTGGGGGTACAACTTTGGTAGGGCCTACTAACGGTTTCTGCCTCCCCAAGGTGTGCCCCAGGTTTCCTCGCCATTGCTTCGATCTTAATGCTCTCGTTTAGTAGTTGTTGGAAACTACACTGCATTAGGCCTACAAATTGGGTATGGGGTGTAGAGAGATGGTGTGTTCCACTCCAAGGTGTTCTCCAGGTTACCTTTCCTGAGCTCCGATCTTCCGGCTCTCGTTTAGTAGTTGTTGGAAACTACGCTGCATTAGGCCTACAAATTGGGTATGGGGTGTAGAGAGATGGTGTGTTACACTCCAAGGTGTTCTCCAGGTTGCCTTTCCTGAACTTCTATCTTCAGGCTCTCATTAAATTGTGGTTAAACGGAACAACTGCATTTGGCGTACTAGTTGGTTTGGGGCCTACTATCGGTGTCTGCCACTCCTTGCTGTTCTCCTGGTTTCCTGTCCTGAAATTCCATTTTCAGGCGCTCGTTAAGTAGTTGTTAATGTTAGACTGCATTTGGCCTACTAGTTGGGTTGGGGCCTACTATCGGTGTCTGCCACTCCTTGCTGTTCTCCTCCACTGAACAAAGCTGTGCCGCCTGTTTACTACGGTTGCCAATTTTGAACTGCATTTCGACTACTTACTGATTTGGGCCTACTCTCTGTGTCAGCCTCTCATTCCAGTTGTCCTCCACTGCAATGCCCCCTGGTTAGTCCTGTGTTACCAATTTTGAACTGCATTTAGCCAACTTTATTCTTTGGGCCTATATCTGTGTTTCCTCCTCATCCTGCCCATTGCCCAGCCAGTGATAGATGAGTCTGCTGGTACATTGACCCATAACGCAAAATTCCCCGTGCACGCTACACAGCAAGATTGTGACCCTGCTGAAAGTCAGGTTCCTCTTCCCGCATACCATACCACCTTACACGGGGACAAAGAGGAAGGTGCAGATGAAAGTGCAGGTTCCTTCATCAGGTGGGGGGAGGAATACTAGTTGGCGACGTCACTGGCACAGGGCCTCTCATAGTACGCAAAAGTGTTGCTGCCGGTGGGAGGCGCCCCCGCCATGCAAACACACCGCTGTACTTTGAGGGGCCCTGTGCCAGTGCCAATGCCAACGAGTGGGCCCCCCCTGCTTGCTCAGGATCACAGCACTTGCAAAGTTGAAATACTTACCTCTCCCTGCTCCACTGCCGTGACGTGGTCCAGATTTCATGGGCCCACTAATTACTTGAACCAGCCCTACCCCCCACAACTTTAGCCAAATGACCCCCAATTTCAAATGCCTTCCAATTATTATAAGGTAAATTACGATTGACAAGCTTCTTTAACAAGAATGGATGTTTTTGCCATTAAAATGGGCAGTGTAGGTGTTTTCCTGGCCTCCACTCACTGCCGACTATGCTCCCCCATTGATTTGCATTGGGTTTCGTGTTTCGGGCGATACCCGACTTTTCGCGATAATCGGCCGATTCCACTCGACTCGACTTCTAAGATAGTCGGGTTTCGCGAAACACGGCTCGACTCTAAAAAGGTCAAGGTCGCTCAACCCTAGTTCTGGACTTTGTTCAGCGACCAACGATCTCCCAGCAGGGGCCTGATCGTTGGTCGCTGTCACACATAATGATTTCCTTAACGATATCGTTGCTACGTCACAAAAAGCAACGATATCGTTAACGATATCGTTATGTGTGAAGGTACCTTAAGGCCTCTTTCACACTTCCGTCCTGAGACGGCCGACATAATGCGATGGAGCGACGTATCGACGGACGTTGTAAAAAGATCATCAAACGGATGTAACGCATCCAGTAACTTGACGGATGCGTCAAATTTGTTAGTACCTGAATTTCAATGCATAAAATTCTGAAAAGAGAGAGAGATTGATTTTTTTTTTCTTTTCCGGACTTGAAAAATGGTTCCAGGCTTGCTCAGAATGAAAAAACGTGATACGTCGCTGGATTCCTGCGTTTCACAGTCAGCGACGGATACTGCGTCCATAGGCTTCCATTATAGCCGACGACGGACAGCGCAGGACCCGTCGCTGAGCGATTTTCCGACCTGCAGAAAAAATGTTCCTCTGAACGTTTTTTTCCGCACAACGGACCACTATTTTCCGACAGATCCAGTGCACGATGGATGAAACGGATGGCCATCCGTCACAATCCATCGCTAATACAAGTCTATGGGAAAATTTTTCAAAACTCAACGGATTTCAACGGGAGGAAAAAGACGGAAGTGTGAAAGAGGTCTAACCAACATGTTGGGTTTCTATGAGGAGGTAAGTGCAAATCCAGATGTTGGTAATGTGGCTGATGTGATTTATCTGGACTTTGCAAAGGCATTTGATACTGTACCACATAACAGCCTTATACTGAAGCTCCAAAAGCAGGGACTGCGGGAAACTATATCCAGATGGGTAAGGAATTGGCTAAATGACAGGAAATAAAGAGTCGTCATAAATAGTACATTCTCTAAATGGGATTTAGTCAACAGTGGGAACCGCAGGGATCTGTGCTAGGATCAATTCTTTTTAACCTTTTTATTAATGACCTAGTGGATGGGATTGAGAGTAAAGTATCAGTCTTTGTTGACGACACCAAACTATGTAGGCTACTAAAATCTGACCTGGAGATCACAATATTGCAAAACGATTTGAATAAGATGTTTGAATTGGCAAACACTTGGCAAATGAGGTTTAATGTAGATAATTATATGTAGAGTAATGCACCTAGGACACAGTAATCCTATTGCTGCCTATACATTAAATGGGAGCATACTTGGGACTACAGAACTGGAGAAGGATTTGGTTATTCTGGTTACAAGTAAAGGTACCGTCACACATAGCGACGCTGCAGCGATACCGACAACGATCCGGATCGCTGCAGCGTCGCTGTTTGGTCGCTGGAGAGCTGTCACACAGACCGCTCTCCAGCGACCAACGATCCCGAGGTCCCCGGTAACCAGGGTAAACATCGGGTAACTAAGCGCAGGGCCGCGCTTAGTAACCCGATGTTTACCCTGGTTACCATCCTAAAAAGTAAAAAAACAAACGCTACATACTTACCTACAGCCGTCTGTCCTCGGCGCTCTGCTTCTCTGGTCTGGCTGTGAGCGCCGGGCAGCCAGAAAGCAGAGCGGTGACGTCACCGCTCTGCTTTCCGGCTGACCGACGCTCACAGCCAGAGCAGGAGGAGAGCAGAGCACAGCGCTGGAGGACAGACAGCGGTAGGTAAGTATGTAGTGTTTGTTTTTTTACTTTTAGGATGGTAACCAGGGTAAACATCGGGTTACTAAGCGCGGCCCTGCGCTTAGTTACCCGATGTTTACCCTGGTTACCAGCGAAGACATCGCTGAATCGGTGTCACACACGCCGATTCAGCGATGTCTACGGGGAGTCCAGCGACGAAATAAAGTTCTGGACTTTCTTCCCCGACCAGCGATCTCCCAGCAGGGGCCTGATCGCTGCTGCCTGTCACACTGGACGATATCGCTAGCGAGGACGCTGCAACGTCACGGATCGCTAGCGATATCGTCTAGTGTGACAGTACCTTAAGCTGAGCGGCAGTACTCAATGTCAAGCAGCAGCTGCAAAATCAAACAAGGTTTTAGTGTGTATAAAAAGAGATAAAACCCTGTGATCCCAAGATATTTTTACCCCTTTATAAATCACTGGTGAGGCCACATCTAGAATATGGGATCCAGTTTGGGGCTCCACATTATAAAAAGAATATTCAGAAGTTAGTTAGTTCAAAGGCGGGCAACTAGATTAGTACAAGGGATGGAAGGCCTCTCATATGATGAAAGGTTGGAAAAGTTGGGCTCGTTTAGATTAGAAAAAAGACGCCTCAGACGAGATCTTATTTACATATATAAATATATACGTGGTTAGTACAAAGGACTGGCACATGACATCCCTTTCAAAGACCATACTGAGGTCCAGGGCTCACTCATTACGGGTGGAATAAAGGAGATTCTAGTAACTAAACACTAAAGGGTTTGTTACAGTTAGAGCAGTCAGACTGTGGAATACCCGACCACAAGAAGTAGTAATAGCAGACACTATAACAGCTTTTATGCAAGGAATGAATAAAATCCTCACAACACATAACATTGTGGGCTATAGATAATTTAGTGACAAAAAGTACAATTGGTGAAGAAAGGTTGAACTTAATGGACCTAGGTCTTTTTTCAAGTTATGTACAGTAACCAGGGCCGGACTGGCCATTTGGCAATTCTGGCAAATGCCAGAAGGGCCGGTCTGGTTGTGGGCCACCTTGTCTGCCACTTTGTTAACAGAATCAATGTTCTCAAGACACCCATACTATTAACAGTTGTGACGGAGCACAAAGCCGGTCACTCCGTCACTAACCTCAGCATGCCGTGGGTATAATTAGAAATATTGGTCTTGTAGTAATTCTTCCTTTCCTCCATCCAGGGCAATATTAGTAATATATCCCATGTAGTTATTGGGGACGGGGACACCATGGGCCTGTGTGATTTCAAATGCTAGGGCTGACTTTCATCCCCAGTCCGTACCTGACAGTAACTAAGGGGTGGTTTTCATGGATTACTGACTGGGCCACAGGATTGGGTCTTACAAATCGATTCACACCAACTCTAACTCTACTTTGTATATTAATTGGACACCTATTCATACATGACACCACCTCAGATTGCATCAGTTAAAAGACACCTGTACAGAGAGCAGGTTTGTCATCCAAAAGACAATTTTACAACTGAAGACAAGCATCCTTTAAGTCTTGTGATGTCCTATAATTGCATGACTCAGGGACAGGAAACCTGTTCTTAAAAGATCTTACACAGCGTAATTATCCATCACATAGACGTGACCTTATGGGACTCTGGAAGACTGATCTGTGCAGCTTGACGGGAATACTTTGGCTATGAGTGATATATTCAGGGCTGGCAGTATCGTTAATAAATCACTGACTGGAGCATATCCCTTAAGTACTGGACTGGACATAGATTTATTATAGCGCATACTGCACTGCTCCCATCTGATCATCTTTATCAAACTGAGACAAGCAACACCTGGATTCTCCGAGATCTCCCCAATGAGAGGAGCAGAGGCACGCATCTGCTGAGCCGTCATGTGGGCACAACAACGGGGGTGCAAACACCATTACTCAGTGCAAGTCACCAGCTATGCCAGGTCATGCACGTAATATATGGCGGAAAAAGCTGATTTCTGTATCTTTCTTACATTATACCCATTAAATTACCGCTATTCCATTCAATCAATGGGAGACCAAAGTAGGCAAAGTTCCATATAAATCTGAGCAATGAGTTGTGACTGTTGGGCATACAGGTGCATACATTGGGACTGGATCAAGCAAACGGGACCAGAATCTAAGGCAACACTTCACTCAGGGGACTCCTGTATCTCAGCGTCCTTAGTACTGGGAGCATGAGGGTTTAAGACGAGCGTAGAATCGTGTGCTGTCCTTGTGCACCACGAACCTCACAGAATGTCATGGAGTTACAAGTAGACCACATGGACCCATTATAACCAGTGCACATTGAAGATTTTCCATGCAAACGATGGAAAAAAAATTGCAGGGTGCACTATACTGGTTTCTTGTTTTTCGGACCAGAATAAAGCATGCAATGTACAGGCAACTCGGGCACCTGTCTGCAATGTGGAAGAGCACAGAAGCTGCTCATAGAGCAAGTCACGTCTGGGGACCAAAGGTCCATGTTACAATATGGGCATCAGAGGCCTGGCCTAACATGAAGAAAGATGGTAATTGGGACAAAAAACAGGTTATCCTATCAGTACAACCATTTCTCTACATGAGCACCTGCTAATGATTAGCTGAAATCCTTTGTGATCATCTGTTATTGTGAGGAGCTGGGGAGGGTAGCACATTTGATTGGTGTGTTGAAAGCACCACTCCGGCAGGTTTTTTTTTCAGCGCTGGAGTGGTACTTTTAATGTAAGGTCCCTGACCCCTGTTTTATACTTACCTGCCACCGTCTTCATGGTTTTTCAGTGCTGCTACTGTCCTGCGGCACAATCTTGTCACGGCAGCTTCTGATAGGCCAAAAGTCAGAAGTTACGTCACAAGCTCTAAATGTAAGTCTATGAGAGCCAGAAGGAAGTTTTCAGACTTGTATTGAGTAGTGACTTCAAATATCGGAGTGATACAACTTTACAAATTTCTGGAGACGAACGAGAGCAGCGGCGATTGTGAATGGGATCTACTGTTTTATCTAGGTGTTACCTTTCATTGTAAATTTTAAAAAACTGACCGTCACATCCAAACATAAACTTAGTGTGAACAGGTGCTAACCTAGAGTCACCAACTCATATACACTCAAACAGAAAAGGCCTTACACTGTAGCACCATAGTATGCAAATATGAAATCTGAAAATTAAATTGCTTTACTGCATTAGAAATATGAAAAAAATGAGAAAGCTTAGCGCATAAATTGGCCAATTCATGTATACCTGGAAGCCACGTTAAGGCGTTTCTCGTTTCCAGGACCTAACAATGCCATCCTCTCTTAGAATAAAGTCTTCATCTGTATGGGAACATGAATCCTCCCTTAGACTAAAATCTATATCTCTGTGGAGGGGTCGTGGTCCTGCTGGGATTAAAAACACTTGTGGCTAGAAGGTGGATTACCTTTCATTGTAATCCTGACTGTGATGATAATCATACTGCTGAAAACTTTTCTATGCAAAACAGGGCTTGTAAGTCTCTAGTAGAAAACCTAGAGGCAAGTGTAAAAATTGTAAGATTTCAGAGTTTTTTTTTTTACATAGATAAGTTATATAGAAAATGAAAAAAAATTGATTTTTTTAACAATACATTTAACATAAAAACTTGATGTACAAATAGATCATTATCTGATTATGCTTCCTTTTAAAGTGGATCTTTAACAAGATTTCAAAATATACTTCACACAATATTAAATAGATTTGATAATCCTGATGAGACTGGTGTACTTACTGTGAAAATTCATGTTAGAATGGCTGCATAATCCATTTTTTAAGTTACCTTGCCTGATATTAAAATGTGCAGGTCCAGCTGGAATGATAAAAGGATTATGAAGTCATTTTGACATCGATTATTACAGTAAGTACACCAGCCTAATCAGGTCTAAGAAATCTATTAAATAATGTATGCCGTTTGTATTGTAAAATCTGGTGACATCCTGATATGAGGATTATAAAGTAATTTTGACATGGATTATACCAGTAAGTACACCAGTCTCATCTAGCCTAATAAATCATGCATGAAGTTTATATTGAAAATACGGTGACAAATCCTCTTTAACTGCTCCATTGTGACGCGGTTTTGGGGTTAAAAACATGACTTGAAGACAACATCTAAATAAGTCATTATACCCTCCCTCTGGTCGTTCTAACTTGAGTTTTCTAGACTCCCAGATTAGAGAAGAAATGGCACAGTCTGTGCAGGTAACCCCAATGTTCCTGTCCTGATTGACTAATGGGGGGTCATATCCTCACCCAATATTTGCACCCAAGTTTTATAAGCAAGGAATGATAATGAGGCCTGACTTTTCTCAGATCCTCTTACACATCAGTCTCTGGGTATTCCACTATTGCAAAATACAGAAAAGTGGAAAAGTAAAATTGTACAGTAGAATCACATGCCGTAAGAGTAATACAACTCTTTCTGGAAGGGGAAAAAAAATAATTAAAAAAATGTCCAATGTAATAAAAGAGGGAACAGGTTAACCACTTATTGGCCACTTATATCTTCTCAGAATTGTACCAATGCATCGTGTAACCGGTGGTTCTGAATCTCCACCATCAAAGCCCATATTGCCTTATTGGTAGACTTGGGAAAGGTTCTCACCAGGAAAGCAAAATTTTTCCACTTTGGGTCAATAAAGTCCAGTAATTTGCACTTTATTCTTAGGATAGATAGAATTTATTCTTTATTCTTCGGTTAGATAGACATCACAACCTCGTGAATAACTTGCTACCCACAAAGAAACATGAGATGAATTTGAGGTGTTTTCCATCTATAAATGTTCTAACCCCATCAGTACCTAGAACCATTACTTACTGGTTTTCATATCCCAGCCATCGGTCCCCCCCACTGTGGCTTTCCTGAGGATAACTCCATGAGGGTGCAGTGTCACAACCAACCATACAAAAACATAAAAACTTGATCATGATTGGAGGTCAAAATGGTGGAATTGCCTCCTTCTTCTCAGGCTGTGACTTCTCTACTCTGGTGGTCACATCTTGGAGCCTTCACTACTACTGACCTAAGGCGTCAACCATTGCGTCCTGCCTTGGCCCCCTTATATGCTGTCTAGAGCCTTCCCTCGTTTTCAGGCCATTATGTAATGATTAACCCATTTATGGCTTCTACGTTACTTAACTAAAAGGGAGCCATCCACATCATCCTTCAAGGAAGAGCCAGAGAGAGAGCTGCTAATAATGACAATAAGCAACAGATAAATTGTATTAAGTCATCAATCACTTGATAAATGAGCTGCTGCTAATTGTGATTATCCCATTGGTAAATCTGGTTACATCCGATTTCCAGAAATTGTGCAGCATGAGGTCTTTGATAAATGCCCCCACGATCACACTGTGCCTGGATGTCTCCAAGAGGAGAGGAATGTGTAATTATCTGACAGAGTCAGCATCTGGCTGGATGGGAAATGACTATGTTGTTTCTAGGCCGGTTACTGCCCTATCCAGCCTGACAGGATCTGTACGGATGTTTCCCAATGCTTTTCTACCGCATTATTGTTGACAGTGAAGAGAAGGAAATAAATGTTGTGTTGTATGGAGGAGCACAATAGCGGCAGCACGGGCTAAGTGCGAGACATGAAAGTGAAGAAAATGGAAACCCTTCAACAAACGGCTTAAGGTCTAAGTAGAATATAAACAGAGAGGAGCGCGGGGATTACATGGCCGTGTGTGCACGCTGCTGACAGGCTAAGTGCTCCTGATGAAAGCTAGGAGGGAATCCGGGTGGCGATCTGTGATTATTTTAATTTAAAAAGATATAAATTAGTTAGATATAAGATAAAAAGTAATGAAGGCGGGCAGCACACCAAGCAACATGGCAAAAACACACTGGTGTATTAGCCCATGGTGGCTGTGGCAACGATTCAGTACTGAAGTGTAAACCTTTCTAGATATAAATAGTTATATGTATATAAAATAGATATAAAATAGATAGATAGATAGATAGATAGATATGGGATAGATAGATAATAGATAGATGGCATGAGAAAGGCAGAGAAATCTGCCGAAACGTTGCTGCTAATGGATCAGTAAAGACATGTTTTTTCACTTTGATTTTTGGAGGTTTGGACATCACCTTTAGTTTTCTTGAATTATTTTAGATAGATAGATAGATAGATAGATAGATAGATAGATAGATAGATAGATAGATAGATAGATAGATAGATAGATAGATAGATACTGTAGATAGATAAAAAAAAAATTAGAGCAGCACAAAGTATGAAAAAGAAAAATCAGATGCTGAGCCCCTCAGGCACAGACCAAACCTCAATTGTAAAAATCCCAAAAATGGAGGCATCGCACCATTCTCAGTGAAAAAAAGGAACAACTTTTTTTCAAACATGAAATTTGGGCTAATTCTTGGGATTTATAGATAGATAGATCGATAGTGTATAGATAGATAGATAGATAGATAGATAGATAGATAGATAGATAATAGATAGATAGACAGACAGACAGACAGACAGATAGATAGATAGATAGATAGATAGATAGATAGATAGATAGATAGATAGATATAGAAAATTGGAACAGCACTTTACCAATAGGTGGGTGCACGCCTCCCAGACAAAATATCCAAGACTTGCCTCAATCCAGACATAGGAAAAAATGCAGGCAGCACTCCATAGCTTAAAGGTGAAAAAATTTGGTTTTATTTCAAACCCACATGCTGTGGCAACATTTCGTTTTAGTTTATTTATGTCTGGATTGAGGCAAGTCTTGGATATTTTGTCTGGGAGGCGTGCACCCACCTATTGGTAAAGTGCTGTTCCAATTTTCTATGTTAATATATTGTCCGGAAATTTTTGCACTATTGGAGAAGGATACATTTCTTTTTTAAAGCTTTTTTCTTTGAAAAAAAATTCAGGAGGGGAGGGGGGAAGGCAAGTAAGAGTTTTTCATACTTATTTGAGAGTTGTTGCCCAGGGACTATGGTAGCAAGAAATATGGAGTCCCGGGTATTTAACTATACAGCTGATGATGAGGAGCAGATACTTGGAGGTATTGAATGAGATGCGGCTTTTTTAAAGACACTAGCCATTATTCAAATGAAATGCAAGTATGAAAATGATGTAAAGAAATTAATGAGTTTACAATTGCACCTTATGACTTTGGGACAGTATTATAGGAAGCGTAAAATCCCAAGAGGACTTAGATCCAATATACGCCCTAATCTTTTCGCTAGCAATACAGCATTCTGTGCACAATTTATGATGATTTCAAATAAATATGCCCTAGATGTGATTTTATTGAACATAGAGTTTTTGCAGCAGGAAATGAAGATTTTGCAAGGAAAAAGGCTCATTTGAGCCGAAACGTTGCCACAACATGTGGGTTTGAAATAAAACCACATTTTTTCACCTTTAAGCTATGGAGTGCTGCCTGCATTTTTTCGAAGATAGATAGATAGATACGGTAGATAGATAGATAGATAGATAGATAGATAGATAGATAGATAGATAGATAGATAGATAGGAGATAATAGATAGGTAGATGATAGATAGATAGATAGATAGATGATAGATCTATAGATAGATAGATATTAGATAGATAGGCTGATAGATAGATAGATAGATAGATAGATAGATAGATAGATAGATAGATAGATAGATAGGAGATAATAGATAGATAGATATGAGATAGATAGATAGATAGATAGATAGATAGATAGATAGATAGATAGATAGATAGATAGATAGATAGATATGGGATAGATCTATAGATAGATATGAGATAGATGATAGATGGATATTTACTGTAGGATGTGGGCTTGTCGGAACAGGTAGGTCTTCACGTTCTTTTTGAAGGTTTCGATGGTAGATGAGAGTCTGATATGTTGGGGTAGAGGGTTCTAGAGGAGGGGGGATGCGCGGGAGAAATCTTGTATGTGATTGTGGGAAGAGGAGCTAAGAGGGGAGTTGAGAAGGAGATCTTTGGAGGATCGGAGATTATGTGCAGGTAAGTACCGGGAGACCATGTCAGATGTATGGAGGAGACAGGTTGTGGATGGCTTTGTATGTCATGGTTAGGGTTTTCAACTGGAGTCTCTGGGTAAAGGGGAGCCATTGCAGGAATTGACAGAGGGGAGAGGCCGGGGAATAGGTAGGTGGATTAATTTGGCAGCAGAGTTTAGGATAGATTGGAGGGGTGTGAGTGTGTGAGAGGGGAGGCCACAGAGCAGGAGGTTGCAGCAGTAGAGGTGGGAGATGATGAGGGCATGGACTAGTGTTATTGCAGATTCTTGGTTGAGGAATTTGCGGATCCAGGAAATATTTTTCAGTTGGAGTCGGCAGGAAGTGGAAAGGGCATGGATGTGTGGTTTGAAGGATAGATAATTCTATAAAATGGCATCAGGTAAAACATGCCACAATATTTCTTCTGTTGAATTGCATATGAATGAGAAAACACAGCGTAAGCTTCCATATGAAATCGGCTCCTCAGAAATCTACCATGTCAATCATTCTCAGCAAATAAGAAAAAGGTAGCCAAAAGTGACTGATTTACCACAGTAGAAAGCAAATAAAATGTTCTCATTTTTGAGTTTACAACTTTTTTTTATGGCTGGAATCAAAGAGTGAAGCAGAACACACACAAGCAGAACCAGCACTTTAAAGACATATATTTAAAATGAACCAGCAGTAGCTTATCCCCAACCTAATTATGCACATTATTAATGAAGCCAGGTGTTTAATTGCATGTAACTACGGAAATGGAGCCTAAGCTTCTTGTAACAATAATCCACACATGTTCTGCATTTCTATAATAAGCCATCGTTACAGAGGAACTAAGACTAAAAAAAATATTTGGATATGTTGAAGAGAAGGGTGAACTAGATGGCCCTGTCCTATGTTTTACAGGTGTTCAGTGCACTGTCCCATGTCCAAGTGAGTCACACAGGGAGCCCCTCTCATATGAAAGGAGCCCAATCTGGTTGTTAAAATTTCCCAAAAATGTCATACCAGTAGCTTTGACAGATGCTCAGACAGTGACCGTGAAGATTGACTTGCTGTGAGAATTTTTCTTAGTGCTCATTCAGACGTTAATGATATTCTCATTCGAAAAAATCTGTCCAAGTTTCATCTGTAATTTTGTTCAGAGTTTCATCCAGGTTTCATCTGAGCTTTATCAGCGTTTGATCAGAGTTTCATCACTTTTTCTCAGATGAGATACCAAAACAAAAATTTCTCAAGCATCTCCTCTCTAGCAGTCCGTGAAAAACAGACAACACACAGATATCTTCTCAGTGCTGTCCAATTTTTTTTCATGGACCCATAAACTTACATTACCAATTTTGATTTGGCCCTTAGATCTAATATCGGACCTATCTCTGCAAATTTTCAAAGACCACTGGTTCCACAAACAAAACAAATCGGACATGTGAACTGCCCCATAGTCTACTAGGCACGAGTGCGATCCGTGAGAAGCACAGATAGACATAGTAACATAGTAACATAGTAACATAGTTAGTAAGGCCGAAAAAAGACATTTGTCCATCCAGTTCAGCCTATATTCCATCATAATAAATCCCCAGATCTACGTCCTTCTACAGAACCTAATAATTGTATGATACAATATTGTTCTGCTCCAGGAAGACATCCAGGCCTCTCTTGAACCCCTCGACTGAGTTCGCCATCACCACCTCCTCAGGCAAGCAATTCCAGATTCTCACTGCCCTAACAGTAAAGAATCCTCTTCTATGTTGGTGGAAAAACCTTCTCTCCTCCAGACGCAAAGAATGCCCCCTTGTGCCCGTCACCTTCCTTGGTATAAACAGATCCTCAGCGAGATATTTGTATTGTCCCCTTATATACTTATACATGGTTATTAGATCGCCCCTCAGTCGTCTTTTTTCTAGACTAAATAATCCTAATTTCGCTAATCTATCTGGGTATTGTAGTTCTCCCATCCCCTTTATTAATTTTGTTGCCCTCCTTTGTACTCTCTCTAGTTCCATTATATCCTTCCTGAGCACCGGTGCCCAAAACTGGACACAGTACTCCATGTGCGGTCTAACTAGGGATTTGTACAGAGGCAGTATAATGCTCTCATCATGTGTATCCAGACCTCTTTTAATGCACCCCATGATCCTGTTTGCCTTGGCAGCTGCTGCCTGGCACTGGCTGCTCCAGGTAAGTTTATCATTAACTAGGATCCCCAAGTCCTTCTCCCTGTCAGATTTACCCAGTGGTTTCCCGTTCAGTGTGTAATGGTGATATTGATTCCCTCTTCCCATGTGTATAACCTTACATTTATCATTGTTAAACCTCATCTGCCACCTTTCAGCCCAAGTTTCCAACTTATCCAGATCCATCTGTAGCAGAATACTATCTTCTCTTGTATTAACTGCTTTACATAGTTTTGTATCATCTGCAAATATCGATATTTTACTGTGTAAACCTTCTACCAGATCATTAATGAATATGTTGAAGAGAACAGGTCCCAATACTGACCCCTGCGGTACCCCACTGGTCACAGCGACCCAGTTAGAGACTATACCATTTATAACCACCCTCTGCTTTCTATCACTAAGCCAGTTACTAACCCATTTACACACATTTTCCCCCAGACCAAGCATTCTCATTTTGTGTACCAACCTCTTGTGCGGCACGGTATCAAACGCTTTGGAAAAATCGAGATATACCACGTCCAATGACTCACCGTGGTCCAGTCTATAGCTTACCTCTTCATAAAAACTGATTAGATTGGTTTGACAGGAGCGATTTCTCATAAACCCATGCTGATATGGAGTTAAACAGTTATTCTCATTGAGATAATCCAGAATAACATCCCTCAGAAACCCTTCAAATATTTTACCAACAATAGAGGTTAGACTTACTGGCCTATAATTTCCAGGTTCACTTTTAGCGCCCTTTTTGAATATTGGCACCACATTTGCTATGCGCCAGTCCTGCGGAACAGACCCTGTCGCTATAGAGTCACTAAAAATAAGAAATAATGGTTTATCTATTACATTACTTAGTTCTCTTAGTACTCGTGGGTGTATGCCATCCGGACCCGGAGATTTATCTATTTTAATCTTATTTAGCCGGTTTCGCACCTCTTCTTGGGTTAGATTGGTGACCCTTAATATAGGGTTTTCATTGTTTCTTGGGATTTCACCTAGCATTTCATTTTCCACCGTGAATACCGTGGAGAAGAAGGTGTTTAATATGTTAGCTTTTTCCTCGTCATTTACAACCATTCTTTCCTCACTATTTTTTAAGGGGCCTACATTTTCAGTTTTTATTCTTTTACTATTGATATAGTTGAAGAACAGTTTGGGATTAGTTTTACTCTCCTTAGCAATGTGCTTCTCTGTTTCCTTTTTGGCAGCTTTAATTAGTTTTTTAGATAAAGTATTTTTCTCCCTATAGTTTTTTAGAGCTTCAATGGTGCCATCCTGCTTTAGTAGTGCAAATGCTTTCTTTTTACTGTTAATTGCCTGTCTTACTTCTTTGTTTAGCCACATTGGGTTTTTCCTATTTCTAGTCCTTTTATTCCCACAAGGTATAAACCGCTTACACTGCCTATTTAGGATGTTCTTAAACATTTCCCATTTATTATCTGTATTCTCATTTCTGAGGATATTGTCCCAGTCTACCAGATTAAGGGCATCTCTAAGCTGTTCAAACTTTGCCTTCCTAAAGTTCAATGTTTTTGTGACTCCCTGACAAGTCCCCCTAGTGAAAGACAGGTGAAACTGCACAATATTGTGGTCGCTATTTCCTAAATGCCCAACCACCTGCAGATTTGTTATTCTGTCAGGTCTATTAGATAGTATTAGGTCTAAAAGTGCTGCTCCTCTGGTTGGATTCTGCACCAATTGTGAAAGATAATTTTTCTTGGTTATTAGCAGAAACCTGTTGCCTTTATGGGTTTCACAGGTTTCTGTTTCCCAGTTAATATCCGGGTAGTTAAAGTCCCCCATAACCAGGACCTCATTATGGGTTGCAGCTTCATCTATCTGCTTTAGAAGTAGACTTTCCATGCTTTCTGTTATATTTGGGGGTTTGTAACAGACCCCAATGAGAATTTTGTTACCATTTTTCCCTCCATGAATTTCAACCCATATGGACTCGACATCCTCATTCCCTTCGCTAATATCCTCCCTTAAAGTGGACTTTAGACAAGACTTTACATAGAGACAAACCCCTCCTCCTCTCCGATTTTTACAATCCTTTCTAAACAGACTGTAACCCTGTAAGTTAACTGCCCAGTCATAGCTTTCATCTAACCATGTCTCGGTTATTCCCACTATGTCAAAGTTACCTGTAGATATTTCTGCTTCTAGTTCTTCCATCTTGTTTGTCAGGCTTCTGGCGTTTGCGAGCATGCAGTTTAGAGGATTTTGTTTTGTTCCAATCTCCTCACTGTGGATTGTTTTAGAAATGTTCTTACCTCCCTTCTGAGTATGTTTTCCTGGGTCGTCTTTGTTCGAGTCTAATGTTTTTCTTCCCGTCCCCTCTTCTTCTAGTTTAACGCCCTCCTGATGAGTGTAGCGAGTCTTCTGGCGAATGTGTGTTTCCCAGGTTTGTTGAGGTGTAGTCCGTCTCTGGCGAGGAGTCCATCATACCAGTAATTCACACCGTGGTCCAGGAATCCAAATCCTTGTTGTCTGCACCATCGTCTTAGCCAGTTGTTTGCATCAAGGATCCTGTTCCATCTCCTGGTGCCATGCCCGTCTACTGGAAGGATAGAAGAAAAAACTACCTGTGCATCCAGTTCCTTTACCTTCTTCCCCAACTCTTCAAAGTCCTTGCAGATTGTCGGTAGGTCCTTCCTTGCCGTGTCATTGGTGCCAACATGTATCAGAAGAAATGGGTGGACGTCCTTGGAGCTGAAGAGCTCGTACCTGGAAAATGGAGACCTGAATAAGCCCGTAGAATATGTGCACACAAGGTCTTTTAGATGTTGCATAACAATCAGGTTTTTCAACAGGAAGATTCTTTAGGAAATACCAGCATTTTTTCTTACATAAATGCCCCGATAAATATAAACAAGGATGAGAATAACTCATATAATGGAAAGTAATGACTCAAAACAGAAGGAGCAAGAAAGCTCACTGAGTATAATCCTAAAATAATATTAGAATTGAATTAAAATAAAAAAAACAGATTAAAAAACAGAGACTACTATGCAAAATGCGGGGAGCATGGAGACTGACCAACTAAAGAGCATAGAGCAACATAATAGATAATTCAGTCGTATAAACCTGCACGAAAAACATCTGAAAGAAGTAAAAAAAAAAATTGAGTCCACATAATAAATGCACAAATTGAGCACTGCTGTGACCTAACACAAGGTGGCTGGCTAAAGCCAGGCATAATAATGGCCAGCAGAAAGGGTTTCTAGGCTGAGACAGTCAAAGGCATTAGAGGAAACACCATGTCATGAAAACAAACTGGGAAGGCTTTAGGAAATAATGTACTTACAAGCAATAGTGTCAGTCTGAATGCACGCCCACGCCTCCTGATACATTTTGCATATGAGTCTCTGTTTTTTTATGTTTTTGTATTTTAATTCAATTCTAACAAATATTATTTCAGCATTTTTTCTTGTACAATTTTTAACACAATCTATTCAGTCATTTGTTTAGAGATATCCTTTGCCGCCAAAGCAGCATTTAAGCGGAAGAATGGTCAGGTCACCTCTTTGGAAACATGAAGCTCAAAAGACTGAACGTGTGCACGGCAAGTCACTTTTACATTGTAGCTCAAATAGTCATTCTTTGTAGCATTTATTAAGTGCTTTTTCAGGTGATTTACGGAGAGTACCTGCCTGAAAAAGACGACATTTGTATATACCCTTACCTACAGTGTCTGATGCAGGCCAAGATGATGCCATGGTGCCATTACGTCTACTGGGCACAAAATACCCACACAGATTAGTCTGTGGTTGTCGGCTGCTTTTCTCCAGGGCACTGTTTTAGGGGATATTATCCATGTTGCACTATTTCAAGGGATCATCAAAGTCCAGGTGAGGGTAATGTGTCCCACAGGGCACTGGCAACCATAGCAATACCGAAGAAAAAATGTGCCAGGATAATGGTTATGAAATAATTAAAAGGTAATAATTTTATTGATAAATACAAAAACACATAAAAATTAATTCAGATTGTGGGCACCCTGAGAGTTTTAAGATGCAGCGTCATTAGGAGATGTAAAAGTATAATATTTTAAGTGTCGAGAGAAGTCTCCAATATAGCTGGTCCTATAGTGACCATATAGTTACACTAAGAGGCATCAAAAAGTAAAAATTACATCCTACAAAAATAGATAGCATAATATATCGCATAGCTGAGTGCATACCCAAGTACATTAGTTACAGAGTGCATCAGATATAAAGTACAGATATTGACAGGGATACTCACCCACCAGGCAGCCGATGACCATCTCACAGTTTCACAGTTGCTTTGTCAGGGACCCCTATTCGTAAGGTACTATATCTGAGGCCATTATTTATGAGGCAATATTTTGTTAG